>NC_138894.1:9876469-10160121 GCF_965194825.1 Balaenoptera physalus | reverse complement strand
TGATGATAAAGATGATAGTTTTTAAGTCTTAAAGGCTCAAATTTTGGTTTCTGATGAAGCTAGTGGATTGTTCCTACTACCCAATACTTGATAAATTCTCAGAACATTTTTTTAAATAACATCACCACCAAAGGAGGGGTGTTGAAAAGGACAAGGTCAGCCCTGCCCAGTATGAGTGGCTCCCGGTCAGCGGACTGTGGAATTTGTGCAGCACAGTGCTTTGCGGGTTTGGGAGCTGGGCTCACTCCTTAATCCTTAACAGATTTAGAAGCTACCCGCTCTCCTGTACCGTCTGTCCCAGCTAAACGCAGAGAACCACGATGCCGGGAGAGTCAGAGAACTGTGGGGTGGAATGAGTGTGAGTCAGTCAACAATGGCTCACCAGACACATCCCCCCAACCATGCAGCCTGAAACACACAAAGTCACATCCGCTCCTGAGGCTGTGGCCACTGAGCTGCCAAGATGTGTGTGTCACGTGGTGATGACACCTTAACACGGCCATCAGTCTGCCAACTTTCCCCTCCAGTATTTTAAGGTGCTAAGGGGTGCAGGGTGGGCTTGGAATCCAGGCAATGGGCCAAATCTTCCTCCTTGTCTTCTCTGCTTTCTCCTCGAGGTGGGAGAGCAGGTGTGGGTGCCCTACTGCCCTCTGACCTGCTCGTGGAGCAAGCAGGGGCAGGTCGACCCTAAGGCAGAATTCTGGAGAGTCATTCTCTGGCCTTCTGTGCAGAAACCCGCACCCTGGGCGTGTTCACTCTCAGCTACACCACAGCTCTTCCTCTGCCTTCATCCGTGGGGCTCTGGGAACCCACAACGGCAAACAAGTCAGGTAAACACTCCTTCTCCTGCCTTTGCAGGGGGGCTTCTGAACGTCCAAGTGGAAGTGACTGCTGAACATATTTCAGAGCAGCACGGAAACTGCAGGACTTCCCTGAGGATGGCCCTCGACCAGGGCACAGGGACCCTCCAAGGACACACAGGGCAGGGGTGTGGCTCTATACATAATGAGTCGTAACACGGATAACTCCAACTCTATCCACCCCACAGCAAGGCTTGTCTACAAGGGGGAAATCATCATCTGTTTCATCATTTACGTACTCATGTAACATAAATGATAGGTATTTTATCACTGAGCCCACTGTATGGGCTCAGAATGGCAGCACCACAGGCTATGTTGTTTATACCAGGGGTCTCCAACCCCACCCGGTCGCGGATCGGTACCGGTCCGAGGCCTGTTAGGAACCGGGCCACACAGCAGGAGGTGAGTGGCAGGCGGGCGGTGGAGTGAAGCTCCGTCCGCTGCTCCCCGTCGCTCACACTACCACTGGAACCATCCCCCCTTCCCTTGCCCCTCCACATCCCCCTCCCTGGCCCCAGTCCGTGGAAAAATTGCCTTCCATGAAACCAGTCCCTGGTGCCAAAAAGGTTGGGGACCGCTGGTGTACACACAAAAAAGTTCAGTTCTTCCTCCTGGATTCCAAAGGGGGTGGGGGACTTCTGGGATCAGTTCCCTGCCCTGCTGAGGTCAGAGACACCTCTCCTGCTTGTCAAACTTTCCCTGCTGCCCTGTCTACCAGCGCCATGCCTCACATTTCTACCCCTAAACTAACAAGTTCTCAGAGTCCCAAACTCAGATGCAGGAGCCTAGACTAAGTCATATATGTTACCCCTCCCTTCTCCCTCCAGCCAAATGTCATGATGACAGAAAACAGATTCAAAGCTGTTTTCCTTCTTTCAGATGAGATGCCCCGTCTCTGGTCATCTGCTCAGACAGGAAAAACGAGGTATAGGGTTGATTGTATCAGACCTCTAACCATCAGGGAAAATGTTCCCCAAACCATATCTCCTAACGAGACCTGAATTTCTGCTCAAAGAATGAAAACAAATACAGTCCAAGGACTGACAGTGGGTCCCAGTGACCTGGCTAGAATCCCTCCTGGCCGCACTGAGCATGACCCACCACAGGAATCTAAGGGGAACAAACACAGGGGCCACCAGAGTCCCCGACAGCCCTATGTGGCAGGCGCGGACGGAGCCAAGGTAGTGCAGGCTACACTTGCCTTTATGGTGGTGCCGGGACCGATGTCGTGCAGCAAGGACATCTCTGGGGGGCTCCTGGGCAGACCGTCGTCCTCAGAGCTCATGCCACCATCATCTCCCCGCCTGGCCGGAAGGCCCCCCGGAGGAGGTGGTGGCCCCATTTTCACATTACACTGTATTTTTAACTAGATTGGAATAAAGAACATTTGCTGTTGTTTTCATCAGCAACTTTTCTCAACAAATCCTCCCACTGCAATTCATTCGTTCAAGAGATATTTTCAGCACCCTTGCCTGGGGCAGGGAACTGAACTGCGAGTCTGCCACCAGCTCTGCCGCTGTCATCTTGAAAATGAGTGGCTATAACTGAGAATGAGGTACGGTCCAATTGTAACTAACTGGGTGAGTCTTGGGAGAGCTGTGACGTGCATGCATTTGGGCTTTAAAAATAGATCAAGTAAACCCAGCAGAAATCATCTTAAGACTTCCCGATGCATACCTGACATACGTACCCAGTGTCGCCACGGGGAAAAGTTTACCTGCAAAGCTTTAATCCGGTCACACACATTTTCTTGGGAAAAGACCCGCACCGGCCGAGGAGGGTCCTGTCCCGACTCAAGAATGAAAATACTGTCGTGTGAGAGGGCCCGGCTGCCCAGCGTGCCCCTTGACTCCCTAGGACGAAAGAAGCACTGTGACCCTCGGCTGGTGCCCATCTCTCCCCGGGGGGCTCGGGATGGGGCTAAGGGCACATCCTACAACAAGCCTTCAGCTGCATTTATTTTTTTTAACTGTTTATGACTTCGGTTCATCCTGTCAAATACCACGGTCAACTATTAGGAGCTTTGTGGAGATAGGGATTTTCCTAACAGATCTGAAGGTTGTGTGAATTCTTTTCGTTAAGGGAAAAACCAAGGTCTGACGAGGTGTGAGGTCTAGGACAGCAGGCCTGCAGAGAGGAAGGGCTGGCAGGGGGCCTGGGCTGGCTGGCAGGCTGTGCAGACTGTCCTGGGTGCCCGGGGAGGGTGAGGTCTTTCCTTGTGGGCAAACATGCAGCCCCTCGGTGGGCTGGAGGCCATGTTTGCACAGCAGGCTGAGGGCTTGCCAGACGGAGGCATCCTTACAACGTGGTCCAAAACACACACATCCACAGCTGGGTTTGAAAGGAGAATTGCGATGTGCAAAGCCACGCCCTCGTCTCATTACCTGATGTGATCTGTGCAACCCAGCCTGTGTGCCAAGGTCCTGGGGCGTAGATGGCGGGCCCTTCTGGCATCACCGTCCCAGCCCCTTCCCCAGTCCCGAGCTCAGGGTTCCAATTTGGAACTGAACCCACAGGACATTCACAAAACGTGCTAAGAGGATGTGGGAGTTATCGTCAGATTTTCCTAGCGGCGCTGGCAGCCTGAACAATAGGTGGAAGGAGGTGACTGAGACCCGATGATGAAGGAAGGAAAGCCTGTCCGAAGACGCTGCCACCTTCTGCACCAACAGCCCTTCCCCCACCCCAGCCCTGGGCATCCTGTCCTTTGTGAGGCATTAGGGATTCCTAGGTGTGACCCCGCCCCATGTTGGTTAGTGATGTTTTCTAGCTTCCTTCCAGCTGCTAGAGTAAGTTTGCAAGTGCGGAACTCGCAGCACACAAATGTCCTCACATCTCTGGGACAGAGTGAGGCCGAGTGAAAGAACCAGGAGGGCCTCCTGCCAATGGCAGCTGTTGTCACAAAGATCATATGCACACCTGGGCTTCCCTCCCACAGCGGGCAGCCCATGGTCACACCCTCTGGAAACCATAATCACTGCCCAAACACCTCCACTCTGGGTGTAACTAGAATTCAGGACAGTGTGAAAAGGCCGCTGCAAAGACACAAAATGCTATATGCTCAAGGCCATTGACTACAGCATCATTTATAGATGCAAAAGACTGGAAACAGTCCACATGTCCCTCAGCAGGTACCTGAATAAACTATGGGACGTGATATACTAGAGGCTCTGCAGCTGACCAAAGGGGTGAGGAGCAACCCTGTGTGCAGGTAGCACCCGACTCTACTAAGTGAAAAATAAAAAAGGGAGTACAGACAGTGCTGTGTTAGCTCTGTGTGGGAAAGGGGGTGTGAACATATACAAACATATGTGTGTTTGCGTATATTTTTAAAAAATAAAAATAGAAAGATAAGGAACCAATGAATAAAAATAGTCTCCTTTAAGGGGAAGGATAGAACAAGACAGGACTCAGGGTACCAAGGTTTCTACTTATAGTTACAATGTTGTCTTTGAAACTATGGAAACATTTTGCATCGTTAAAAGACACAATCAAACAAAAAGGGAAATCAGCCTCTAAAACTAGAAAACAAACAGAAGGAAACAAGCCTAATTTTATATCAGGTTGTCAGCATAAACACACAGAGAAAAGAATGATTTCAAGTGACTTTAACTCGACATCCAAGTGACTTTTGACTCTACATCTGTAATAGGATAAATTCTAAGAACAAAAAGCACAAAGACAGCAAATTGTACTTGGTAGTCTTAGCGGCAATATTGGTTAAAAAAAAACAGTGCAGAACAATCTTTATAGTATGTAACCTCTGTGTGGGAAAGGGGGAAATTAAATTATTATAAGTATATTAAATGATGAAGAAAATAAATAAGTTTGTTAGTATCATTAGGAACCAAGATTTCCAGTAAAAGAGAAAAGTGAATTCAAACAAAGAATCAAAGAAGCAACAATTCTGTCTAAATAAATTTGAACTGGAAATACCAGTGAATTAATGATGTATTTTTCTCTTAAAAAAACATATTTCCTAGCTACATCTACTGGAAAGGTCTAGAAGCAATGACAGCCAATTAACAATCATCAGCCCTGGCAGGCAGATTGTGGTTGCTAAAAACCATTTCACACTAAAAGGAAATGGCTGATTACAGGTCTAGGGCAGGAAATGTACAAACTAACTTAGGATTTCTCATCATGCAAGAAAGCAAAGAACCTTCCAGAGACAAATGGGGTCATGTCAAAAGAACCAGGAGCTAATCTGAAGTGACTCTCAGTAGCATAAGATGGGACAGTGTGAGCATAAAAATGAACAGAGACTGTCATGGGTTAGAGCAAATCAAATATATAAAAATCCATGCATTCACAATGATAGTCAAGAAAAAAAAGAAAAGAAAAAAATAAAACTCATCACTCAGTTTTGGAAGTTTGCTAGGGTACCAGGTCATTACTCTGAAGGTAGATGGATAAAAGGAGAATCAAGTATTACCCTGCTTTTCCTGTACAACTTGTATTTCAGAGCAACCAAGGAGTTGATGAAGGAAAGGTCTTCTGCATAGACGAATGCTAGCTAGCACATGCAGAATGAATGATCGAATTAGAACCACCACCATTTTACAATTAAATAATGGATCTAGTAATGATCATCAGCAGGTGTAAAACTATCAGGTGAAGGTTTGTGGATGGATCACACTGAGAGAGACGCCCTGAACCCACTGCTCAGTCTCAGCATCACCAGAAGTGGGACAAACAGAAAGCATGTGCCTTGTGATGTGACGTGACAGTAAGTATCCAGGACCGTCTTGAATCTAAATCTAATTTTAAATATCTAGATCCAGCTATCATTCTACAAGAAATTCAGAGAATACAGACATGAGTTCAATCATACCAAAAGAAAGCAAATCCAGATTGTGGGATATTCTCCATTTGATCAATGACATGAAACAAAGCAGGGAGGGTGAAGTAAAATTGTTATAGATTAAGAGACTCAAGAAGCATAACCCCACTGACACAATAAATGGGCATCAACTTTTTAAACCCACAGCGTTTCATGTGGTTTGTCAGCGTTCATGTACCTTGGTAAGTGGACATTTTTGCCCATGGTGATGGACGAGAAGCTGCTACAGAGTCTAGAAGGCTCACGGACTCTTCAAAGAGGCCAAAGAGTACCTTTAAATTTTTGTCTCTTATATGGTCAATTACTCTATGACATAGGAACCAAGAATATACCGTGGGGAAAGGACAGTCTCTTCAATAAATAGTGTTGGGAAAACTTGGACAGCCACATGCAAAAGAATGAAACTGAACCACTATCTTACACCATACACAAAAATCAAAATGGATTAAAGACTTGAACATAAGACCTGCAACCCTAAAACTCCTAGAAGAAAACATAGGGAGTAAGCGCTTTGACGTTGCTCTTGGCAATGACTTTTTGGATTTGACACCAAAAGCAATGGCAACAAAAGCAAAAATAAACAAGTGGGACTACATCAAATTAAAAAGCTTCTGTGGCACAATACTGTAAATCAACTAGACTTCAATAAAAAAAAAAAAAACCTTCTGCACAGCAAAGGGGACCATCAACAAAATGATAAGGCAATTTACAGAATGTGAGAAAATATTTGCAAATCTATATCTGGTAAGGGGTTAAAATCCAAAATATTTAAAGGACTCATACAACTCAATAGCAAAAACCCAATCCAATTAAAAAATGAGAAGATCTAAATAGACATTTCTCCAAAGAAGACAACAGACGGCCAACAGGTACATGAAAAGGAGCTCAACACCACTAATCATCAAGGAAATGCAAATCAAAAACAGGAGACATCGCTTCAGATCTGTTAGAATGGCTTTTACAAAAATGACAGGAGGTAAGTGGTAGCAAGGATGTGGAGAAAAGGGAACCCTTTTGCACTGTTGGTGGGAATGTAAGTTGGGGCAGTCGCTATGGAGAACAGTATGGAGGTTCCTCAAAAAATTTAAAATAGAACCAGCATATGATCCAGCAATCCTGCTTCTGGGTATTTATCTGAAGGAAATGAAAACAGGATGTTGAAGAGATATCTGCACCCCCATGTTCATCGCAGCATGATTCACAATAGCCAAAATATGGAAATAACAGAAGTGTCCATCAATGGGTGAATGGATAAAGAAGATGTGGTACATATATACAACAGCATATTATTTAGTCATGAGAAAGAAGGACATCCTGACATTTTCAACAACATGGATGGACCTTGAGGGAATTATGCTGAGTGAGATCAGACAGAGAACGAAAAATACTCTATGATCTTACTTACATGTGGAATCTAAAAAAGCCGAACTCATAGAAACAGAGTAGAATGGTGGTTACCAGGGGCTGGGGGCTGGGGGAAATGGGGAGATGTTGGTCAAAGGGTAAAAACTTCCAGCTATAAGATGAGTAAGTTCTGGGGATCTATAGCACAGTGATTATAGTTAATTATACTGTATTATATACTTGAAAATTGCTACGAGAGTAGATCTTAAATGTTCTCACCACAAAAAAGAAACGGTAATTAGGCGACATGATGCAGGTATTAGCTAATGTTATGGTGGTAATCATGTGGCAGCATGTAAGCGTATTAAATCAACACGTTGTACACCTTAAAACTCCCACAACATTCTATGTCAATGATCTCTCAATAAAGCTGGGAAAAAAAGAGAGAAAGCTCTTGTCTCCCCTCTGCGCTGTTCTCTAAGGACATTATTTGCACTTCCCGGCGTCATCATACTTCACCCCAAGCTTCCTCTCCTACCATCACTCTAGCAAACTTTCACCAGTAACTGAAGACCCGCCCCTGCCAGGTGCTGAGAATATAAAGATGAAAGGGGCACTGTCCCCACTCTCCATGGGCTCTGGTGATAGATGATGGGCAAGTGGACAGGTCATTTCAGCCCAGCTCACCCCTCCTGCTGTGTTCTTGTTCCTTGGCTGGAGGGCCCGCTGAGTGTTCTGGCCGAGAGACGGGGTGGGTAGAGGCGAGTGTTATACTGTCCCTGGGGCTGGCCCAGTGAAGACATGTAACAGTGAGCAATACTATACGATAATGTCTTGCTCCCCAAGAGTTTGGCGCTGCCTTAAAAATGCGTGTATAGCCCGTCCTCTCCACTCTTCACAAGGTCCCATGTGGGTGCCTCCTGCTCCCTGCCAGCACCAGAAAAAAAAAAACAACCTGAAAGACAAAGCTCAGATCTCTCCTCTTTAGTCGTTTGGTGCCACCAAGCGGTCAGTGTAATTTCTACTCCTTTAGAAACAGGCAAGGAGACTGGTGAGGAAGGAGGGGACGGGACCCCTCACGGGGTTGCTGAAGCCCATGACCCCATCTCAGCGTGGTCTGTCTCCCAATCCCAGGGTCATTATGCCTTATCCTCAAATTAAGGTGCCAATGTTGTTTAAAAGAAACAAAACCTGGCATGGCAACAAATCTGGTTTTGGTTTTGTTTTTGTTTTTTCCCTTTTACTCACAGAAATAACTGCTGGAATAACCAAAGCATATGTATTATAACTATATTTTGATGAAGTACAAGTTACAGAAATAACGATTTCTTCACTAGACTTTCCCATATTTCATACCTATTGAAATATGGGTTTCTGTTCTTCCGAATAATATTTTTGGATGATTTTTCTAAGACTGAACAGCAAGAAGCCTTCCCCCTACTCCTCTCTCTCTCCAATGGAAAATTTTCTTATTACGTTACTGAGGACTCAGGCTTAGAGAGATGTATTTTTCTGGTATAGTATCCAGGTCCTCAAAAGAGTTTTAAGTCAAATTAGATGAGGGATTACTTCCTAATCTTGTTACTTTCAGCTGTAGGACATTGGGCAAATTTTCCAAAATTTCTCTAAAGCTTGGTTTGTTCATTTATAAAATGGTATATCTTACCTCCTCTTCCATAGTTATATAGACTTTTAATATATACACACCTGGCACATAGCAGGTACCTGATAATGTTCCCCTGTCCCCCGCTCCAACTTTCTCCATCCCTATGTACAAAAAGACAGAAAACACCGTATCTATGGAAGAACCTCCAGTGGAATTACCTAGGAGGAAAGTAAGCTCAGAAATCCACCAAGTTACCACGACAATGAGCCCAAGTATTCGGGTCCTCCTGTGACCCCTCCTGCTCCTTGGAACACACAAGCCTAAAGGAATGGAAAAGGCAACTTACTCCAGCTCATCCTCTGAGTCGTAGCCCACTGGCCCTGACTCGACGGCAATGACCTCATTCTTCTCCTGACTTTGTTTCCAGGTGCTACTTCCTGTGGAAGAAGGCGATTCCTTTCTCTTCTTCTTCCCAAAGAACTTCTTAAACGTTTTAAATTTGGACTTTTTCTTTCCTATGCAAAAAGAATGCATGTGAGTATTTACCAGACACGTATGAGAAGTGCACGAGAAGGAGAGAACGTAAGATTTCTGTCCGTGCATCAATTATTCGCTCCTGAAAAGTCCTTTTACCACACAGAAGGATGTGAAGCACACAGCGTACCATTTTTGCACACCTGAAAACAAATCTTGATTTCTGTCTATTTTGGACATTGAATAAAAGAGCCAAGAAAGCTTTGGAGCATGATCACAGAATCAAGGCACAAGCAACTTCCCTCTTACTTGAAATCAACAATTTTTTAACATATCTTTCACTTCCTTGGTTCAATTTATTCCTAAAGAGTTTATTTTTTTGATGCAACCATGCTTTTTATTTCTATTACCATACATTTGTTTTGCCCATTCTTGAATTCACACAGCACATCCTGTATGAGTAGAATCATACAGCATATACTCTTGTGTGTGGATTCTTTCCCTCCATATACTGCTTTTGACACTTTGCATGGTGATGCATGCATTTTGCATTCTTCCTCTTTTTCTAAATTGCTAAGTAATACTCCACTGTATAAATGAAATCAGATTTTAATCCCTAAAATAAAAATAGTCAAAAGCAAAAAGTCCTCATGAGGTAAAGCCCGGATATGATAACCCAAATTATTTTCCAAGATAATCCTCAAGTGTTAACACATATATATATGTATATATAACTGAATCACTTTGCTGTACAGCAGAAACTAACACAACATTGTAAATCAACTATACCTCAATAAAATAAATTTTTAAAAAATCCTCAAGTGCTGCATTTAGCATGGATGTGGGCACCATGGACAATCAGAGGAGGCCCAGCCTCATGGCAAAAAGGGCTCCTGGAGTGCCAAACGCTAACAACTTTTGGGGAGAGAAACCGTCAAATGGTGGTGGCAGCGCTGAGCCCGACTCTGCCATGCTTCCTGGATTGTTAGAATCTACACTTTTTTTTTTTTTTTAAAGTCCTTCAATCAGTTATTTATTTATTTATTTATTTATGGCTGTGTTGGGTCTTCGTTTCTGTGTGAGGGCTTTCTCTAGTTGCGGCGAGCGGGGGCCACTCTTCATCGCGGTGCGCGGGCCTTACACTATCGCGGCCTCTCTTGTTGCGGAGAACAGGCTCCAGACGTGCAGGCTCAGTAGTTGTGGCGCACGGGCTTAGTTGCTCCGCGGCATGTGGGATCTTCCCAGACCAGGGCTCGAACCCGTGTCCCCTGCATTAGCAGGCAGATTCTCAACCACTGCGCCACCAGGGAAGCCCAGAATCTACACTTTTAAGCATTTCGTGATCTCTTCCCTGATGTCTCCTTCATTCTCACCCACAAATTCCATCATACCCAGGATCCCATGATTTCGGCAGCTCAGCAAAGTCCATTCCCTTCCTACTGAATATGAGAACTAACAACAGAAGGATGGAACATCACAGGTTACCAGGATGCTGTCTAATATATCCTGAAAATTTGCTAACAATTGATTCGTTTGATAAGTAAATCATTCTATAAGCTGAATTCCTTTTTTTATAAATTTACTTTTATTTATTTATTTATTTTTGGCTGCGTTGGGTCTTCGTTGCTGTGCCCGGGCTTTCTCTAGTTGTGGCGAGCGGGGGCTACTCTTCATTGCGGTACACGGGCTTCTCATTGCGGTGGCTCCTCTTGTTGCAGAGCACGGGCTCTAGGCACGCGGGTTTCAGTAGTTGTGGCTCGCGGGCTCAGTAGTTGCGGCACACGGGCTTAGTTGCTCCGCGGCATGTGGGATCTTCCCGGACCAGGGCTCGAACCTGTATCCCCTGCATTGGTAGGCAGATTCTTAGCCACTGCGTCACCAGGGAAGTCCCTGAATCCCTTTTTAAAACACCAGGATCTTTATATTTGGTTTATGTTCGTGCCCCCCTTGGGAAGTTTACATGATCTTGCCTTAATGTGGAGAATTTCTTAGGATTACTCTATAGTTGGAGTACCTATATTACCTTAGGTGGAGCAGATCCCTGCCCAAAAGGAAATGAGTTCTACAGCCAAGTTTTCTTAACTTCCAGTGGAATTTTCCTTACCTTTATAATCTCAGAACGTTTATGTTGTTAACTGATTGGTCTCAAAGAGAGCTTATTATTTGGAAAGCCTCTTCAGAGATTTTTGCATCTGCCAGGACACCATCTGGCCTTTGCCTAGTTGACAAAGAGTTACGCACCCCTGAAGGTCTGAACAAACACGCAGCCTCACGATCCTTTACAGTCAAAGATGCTGCTTCGGGATTAAAGCAAGTGGCTACCAAGACCCAGAGTACAGCCATTGAACACTTGTTTGATTTGCCACGATTAGTTGGCCATCCACTGGAGGCCCGTTTGCGTTATATCTGTTAGGCTGCTAGGCGTTTTCATTCAATTTCTTTAATGGTTATAGGAACTATTCGGGTTTTCTACTTCTTGAATTTGTTTTATTGTTTCATTTTTCTAGAAATTTGTCTTTATTTCCCACATTTTCAAATGCACTGGCATATAGTTGTTAATAATATCCTCTTATTATCTTAGCATCTATACTATCTATAATAAAGCCCCCTTTTATCAGCCCTGATATTATCTGTCCCTCCTTTTTCCCTGGGTCAATTACACAAGAGGTTTGTCAATTTCATTTGCCTTAAAAAAAGTTTGGCTTTGTTAATTCTCTCTACTGAATGTTTATTTTTTATTGGACTAATTTCTGTTCTAGTTTTTCTTTCCTTCCTCCTACTTTCTTCAGGTTTACTTTGCTATCTTTTTAACTTCTTGAGATGAATACTTGGCTAATCAATTTTTAGGCTTTCTGTTTTTATAATACACACATTTAAGGCAATGCATTTCCTTCTAAATCTGTTTTAGCTGCATCTACATGTTTTTTCTTCTTTTTTAAAATACCTATTTCTTCATTTATTTGGCTGTACCAGGACTTAGTTGTGGCACACTGGATCTTCCTTGCACCACGTGGGCTTTTTAGTTGCAGCACACTGGGCTTGTAGTTGTGGCATGTGGGATCTTTTTTTTTTTTTTTTTTTTAGTTGCGGCTATTGGAATTCTAAGTTGCGGCATGCGCGGGGGATCTAGTTCCCCCACCAGGGATTGAACCCAGGCCCCCTGCATTGGGAGTGCGGAGTCTCAACCAGTGGACCACCAGGGAAGTCCCTGCATCTACATGTTTTGATATATAGTTTCCTTACTATTTGCTTGAAAATATTTTCTAATTTTCATTATAATACCTTTTTGGACCTATAGGTGATTTAGAAAAGTATGTCAATATTCAAGCACTCGGGGCTTTTCTTATTATCTTTGTTATTGAGCTCTAGCTTAATTGTGCTGTGGCCAGAGAACATACCCTGCGTGATATGAATCTGTTCAAATTTGTCGAGACTTGCTTTATGGCTTACCATATATTTGTAAATGTTCCTAGAGTGCTTGAAATAATGTATTTTCTTCAATGTTCTATATACATCGATTAGGATAGGCCTTTTTCTTTTTAATTGTGTTGTCCAAGTACTTTGTCTTTAATTTTTAATACATTTGTCCTATCAATTAGCTATTAAAAATAACCCACTCTGATAGTAGATTTATCGTTATTTAACTGTCAATTTCTACTCTATAAATTTTGACATTATGTTGATAAATGTCATAGAAAGGTAAAATTAATATCTTCCTGGGGAAGTGAACCTTTTTTGAAATGACCCTCTTTATTTTTAGTAATGCTTTTTGCCTTAAATTTTATTTTGATTGCTATTGATACAGCTATGCCAGCTTCCTCTGGCCCAGTGTTGCAAGGTTCATTTTTTTCTATCCCTTTTACCTTCAACTTTTCTGAATCCTTATACTTAAGAGATATAGAGTTTTAGAAAGCCAATTTGAGCTTTAAACTTCTAACTGGAACAATTCATGTAACTAGCTACTGACACTTATTCTAATTACTTACTGATATGTTAATAAAAACAAGTCTACCATCTCTGTGGTTTTTCTTAATCTCCTTTCTTGCTGTCTTTTGGATTAACTGACTTTAAAAAATTATTCCGTATCTTCCCACTTCTAGTTTGTAAACTTTGCCTTTTATCTCTGTTGTTTCACGGGTTACCCTAGAAATTATACCACACATTCTATTAAGGGACAAAACAAGAAAGTTAGAATACTTCAATCCTATGTTTATGCCCTACTGTTTTCATTCTGATCTTTAAAAACCCAAAAGATATTATTCCATGTTCATTTAGATGTGTTTGCTTGCTTCTCATTTTCTTTGCTTATCATTCCTTCCTGTGTCCAAATCCTCCATCAAGGATGATTTTCCTTCCACCTGAAGGGAGATTCCTTTAGAATCTGAGGGTCTCCTCATGACAAACTCAGTTTTTGTTTATGTGAAAATGCCCTTATTTCTCCTTCATTCCTAAAATATCGTTTTCCTAGGTTTAACATTCTAGGTTGGCAGTTATTTTTTCTAAGTTATCCTTTCAGTAATATTGAAGACATTATTTCACTGTTCTGTGGCTTCTGTCGTGTGGTCAAGAAGTCAGTTTTTTGTTCCTTCAAAGGTAATCTTTTTTTCTCAGACTAATTTTAAGATTTTTCATTTTTGTCTTTGGTTTTCTATATTTTCATTCTATGTGGATTTCCTTTTATTCATCCTTTTTGGGATTCATTCAGTTTCTTAAATCTGTGGACTGGGGCATCTTTTGTTTTTTTTTTTAAGTCAATTCCAGAAAATTCTCAGCTCTTCTCTCCTCTCCTGAGACTGTGCTCAAATGTATGTTACACCCTTTCACTTATCTCTATGCTTCTTGTCCTCTTTCTGTATTTTCCTTCTTTTTACCATTCTGTGATACATTCTGTATACTTTCTTGTGCTCTCTCTTGAGCTGATATAATCTGCTATTAAACTCATCCACTTAATTTTTTTTTATAAATTTATTTATTTTTATTTATTTTTGGCTGTGTTGGATCTTTATTGCTGAGCACGGGCTTTCTCTAGTTGTGGCAAGCGGGGGCTACTCTTCGTTGCGGTGCACGGGCTTCTCATTGTGGTGGCTTCTCTCGTTGTGGAGCACAGGCTCTAGGCATACAGGCTTCAGTAGTTGCAGCATGTGGGCTCAGTAGTGTGGCTCGCAGGCTCTAGAGCACAGGCTCAGTAGTTGTGGCGCACGGGCTTAGTTGCTCCGCGGCATGTGGGATCTTCCCGGACCAGGGCTCAAACCCGTGTCCCCTGCGTTGGCAGGCGGATTCTTAACCACTGCACCACCAGGGAAGCCCCACTTAATTTTTAATTGTAATAGTTTTACTTATTTCTAAAAAATCCACTTGATTGTTTTTCATATCTGGTACCTCATTTAAAAGTTGTTTTAAAAATTACATCAGTAAAATTGACTCTTTTTGGTGTATACAGAGTTGAATAATCACCACCAAAATCAATATACATCATCATTGTTCTGTCTTTTGTAGTCAAACCTTTCCCCTACCTTTAACCCCTGGAGAGCACTGATATCTTCTCTGTTCTTATAGTTTTGCCTTTTCCAGAATGTCATACAGAGTGATTCAGACAGTATGTATCCTTTTGATTCTGGCTTTTTTCACTTACCACCATGCATTAGAGATTCATCCATGTTGTTACATCAATCAATAGCTTGTTCCTTATTATTGCTGAGTACTGTTCCATTGTATAGATATAAACAAATTGGTAAACAAAATTAAAATTGTTATAGGCTTTTGTGTAACCATAAGGTTTCATTTCTCTTAGGTAAATACCTAGGAGTGGGATTGGTGGCGCATAGACTAAGTGTGTATTTAATTTTATAAGAAACTGCTAAAATACTTTCCAAAGTGGCTGTACCATTTGCATTTTCATCAGCAATATATGAGAGTTCCAGTTGCTCTGCATCCTCACCAGCATTTGTTTCTGTTTTTGTTTTGCCATTCTAATAGGTGTATAGTGGTATCTCAGTGTAGTTTTAATTTGCATTAACTAATGACTATTGATGTTGAGCACTTTTTCATGTGCTTTTTTGCCATCTGTGTATCTTCTTAAGTAAAGCATCTTTAAAAACCTTTTGCCTATTTTTAGTTGGGTTGTTAGTTTTCTTACTGTCGAATTTTGAGTGCTCTCGTCAAATGTGATTTGCAAATATTTTCTCCCAGTCTGTGATTTGACCTCTCATTTTCTTAACAGTGTCTCTTACAGAGCAAAAGTTTTAAATTTTGATAAAGTCCAATTTATCGACTTTTTCTTTTAGGGACTGAATTGTCATATCTATGAACTCTTATCTAATCCTTGGTGATAAATATTTTCTCCTATATTTTCTTTTAAAGCATTTATAGTATTACATTTACGACTATGATATATTTTAAATTAATTTTTGTATACTCATTTGAGTTCAAATAAACTTTGAACTCTCAAAGTTCATTTTTTTACATATGAATGTCCAATTACTTTAGCACCATTTGTTGAAAAGACAATCACCACTGCATCTACTGAAATGTGACAGAGGAAAAGTAGTCCTAATATAGGATAATAAGGAAAATCTATCTGTAATATATGAAAAAAGGTCTCTAATGAAATTAGTATCTGAAGCTAAGAGTTAAGAGCTAGGATTTAATATTATTGGAAGCTGTTCCCCTGAACTGCCTCAAAGACAATCACTACTAGCACTTTGACTTAAAACAAGAGAGAGAGACGGAGAACTTTGTCACCAAAATAAGGTGAGTAAAAATGGCTGATATGGGAAAAGGCACATGTGGGGAGATTAACGTTTTCTAGTGTCAGTTTTACAACTCTATAAAGACATACAGAGCAATCTATGGATAACAGTAAACCAATCGCATAACTGGGTAACTCTTGGAATGTGTTATGAGATGATGGTTGATGGGCTTGGAATTTAGCTCAGTAGAAAGTGCAATAAAGGTCTCCTGAAGGAGAATAAAAAAGAGGAATCAAAGGCTCTCTCTTGATATCATTATTTCTTCTGGATGATTAGACCATCCAATATTTTGCCCAACGTCCTACTGAAACTTTTGGATGTTCCTGGATGATAAATGATTCCATTGCATCTCACTTCCTTTGCTTTCGAGTCAACCAAACTTGGGGACATGTTCACCTCCAGGAAGGAGGAAAATGAGTAATCCACCCCCACCCCCGCTGCCGTGTCTGACAGAGAAGCAAAGGAGCGCTGCCCCCGAGTGGCCGCCAACAGTCTGGACGTGCTCTCCAGCCACATGTGTCTGAACACACTGTGAACTGAACCCACACTCCACGTAGAGAACCCAAAGCCCTGGCTCTAGCAGCCCCTCTCTCGGGCCTACAATGCAACAAGGGCTCCGCCCAGCACAGGGGAAGTAAGGGCCTTACCTGTGCTGTCCTCCCCAAGGCCTTCCGCGGCCTCCCGAAGCTTAATGTCCATCACCCTCGTGGAAATCATGTCCAGCTCACTAAAATCAGATAGAAAGTCATGTTAGAGGAACAAGTCTAACAGAAGTTATCAATGACTGAAATGGTGGTGACTGCCTTTTGCCCATGTCCCTGGCAAAGACAGATTCCAGGTCAGTAGAGGCCAAAAACATGTCCACAGCTCAAGATTAGTAACCACATCAGCATTTATCTAATCACTGACCAGAGCCATTTAATGGAAAACTGGAAAATGCTTCACCGATTTACACAATGCAGAGTTCGTTCCTTTCTTTGAAAAAAAATTTTCGGAAATTAGGTTTTTCTCTTGTTCACTGTAGAAAGTTTGGAAGATAGAATGAAAATCACCCATTATCCCACCAACCAAGAATGACTAACTACGGAACGTTTTACTGTATTTCCTTCCAATATCTTTTATGCAAATATTTATGTGCACAAGCACACATGCACTATATTAGTAAGACTGAGTTCCTGATTTTCTTATCCCACATCAGTAAAATTCTTGATGTTATTGTAATGGCTACATAATGTTTTGATATTATGCTGTACCATCACTTATTTTTATTGTTTCTTTTTTGAACTTTTTATGAAAAATTTCAAACAGATATAAAAGTACAGAGAATGCATAATGATTTTAAAACATGGTGACTCTTGCTCATTTTTACCCCTTCTCCACTCCCCGCTAACTAGGTTATTTCAAAGCGAATCATTCCACATACCATTATCATTTCATCCATAGGGACTTGGCTTCTCCCTAGATTAAAAATTTCTGACCCTTCATGGAAATCAAATAAATGATTACTGGTCAATATTCCTGCTACAGAGTATTGAGCTGTGTCCCTGCTTTCCACAACTGACTTTTAAACAGCACATTCTATCCCACACAGACTAACTCCTCATTTACTTGGAAAGCTATTTCTTATTGGCAATTACTATGAATTCGCATACTTTAAAAGGGAGCTAAAATATTTAATTAACCAATTAACATTCACCACTTGCACACAGTACATAATGGGAAATGATGGGAGAAATAAAAAAAAGTATTTAACAGAGGAAAGGAGATGCAGGTCTTTGCTAGAGCTGGGTCTAATATTTAGGTCTCCTTTAATATTAATGTCAAACTGCCCCATCCCTGATCAGCCAATTCCTTAAAAGGTGAACAAACCTTCATTAGCCTTGCTTCTTGATTTTGATATAATTCGGCTTTACAAAAATGTTGGATCAACAGAATGAAGGAGAAAAAAACCACACACACAGTCATCTCAACTGATGCAGAAAAACCGTCTGACAAAATTCAACACACTTTTATGATTAAAAAAAGCGCTCAGAAAACTAGAAATAGAGAAAAACTACCTCAGCATAATAAAGGCCATATATAAAAAGTCCACAGCTAACATCATACTCAACAGTGAAAAACTGTAAGTTTTTCCTCTAAGATCAGGAACAAGACACTCTCACCACATCTATTCAACATAGTACTGAAGTCCTAGCCAGAGCACATAGGCAAGGAAAATAAATAAAGGGCATCCAAGTTGAAAAGAAAGAAGTAAAATTATCTCTGTTCACATGTGACATGATCTCACATGTAGAAAATCCTAAAGATCCCTGCCACACTGCACACACACAGAACTGTTAGAACAAATAACTGAATTCAGCAAAGTTGCAGAACACAAAATGAACACACAAAAATCAGTTGTTTCTATAAACTAACAATGAACAATCCAAAAAGGAAATTAAGGAAATAATTCCATTTACAATAGCATCAAAAAGAATAAAGTACTTAGGAATAAATTTAACCAAAGAGACAAAAGACTTATACCCTGAAAACTAAAAAATGTTGACGAAAGATTGAAAATAATGCCAATAAATGGAAAGACATCCCATGTTCATAGATTGAAAGACTTATTATTGTTATGATATCATTCTACCCAAAGCAATCTACAGATTTAATGCAATCTTTATCAAAATCCTTGATCCCATAGTATCCTGCTGCTTAATGTTACTATAGGGGATGCGGTGGCTACCAGAGGATTTGAAGGAAGAGACAGTAGAGAAGGAGCAATCCAAGGAGCAAGGAGAGTAAAAGTGGTGAGATTTGGTTAAGAGTCACCAACTACTACGCTGGATACCATCTTCTATGGTTGCCACTGAGCTAGAAGTACAAGTGCTTGAGCTTTCTATCGCTTGAATTTGGAGTTAACAGCTGCAATTATTTATCAAGCATGCAGCATATCATCTCATTTAATCTCCAAGAACTCTAAGTATTCCCATTTTGGAAATGAGAACATGTATTATGTATCAGGTAAGTTTATTAACTGGCCCAAAGTAGTGAGGCAGAGACACCAACCTATATACTCATATTGACTGTATATGCAGGATGGGCAGGCACTTATGAGGCCTGGGGATACAGTGATGGATGAGACCAACTTGGTCTCTGCCTCTTGCAGGTGCTGACCCAGTGGAGTGGAGCATCCTGAGCTGTCCCCAGAGGGGCTTAAGGGAAGCTGGGAAATCCAAAGGACACCAATCTCCCACGGAAATGGCTCTGCCTGCCAAGCAGCCCCTGTCCAGCATCAGGCCAGGCTCAGAGGCTGAAGGAGCCCCAGGAGACCATCCATTGGGTCTGACAGGGCATCTTAGTCTGCGGGGAGGTGGGGGTGGGTTGAGGCTGCCATGATTTATCAGCTAACAAACACTCTTAAGAAACCAGGAGGTTACCTTCAAAATGTCCACTTCTGCACATTTTACAAAATGTTCCTTGCTGGGAAGTGCTGAGAACATGCAAGTGTATGTGAGTGTGTGCACAAGCCTCGGAGGTGGGTGTACAGGAGGGCGCCCATCCCGCCGAGTGTGGAGTGGACCCAGGAGCTCAGAAATGCTTCTCCCTGGACTGAACAATGTGGCTGTGATAAAGCCCTGTGCACAGGGCAGAGGGCTCAGGAGCAGGTGGGAGGGTGAGCGGGAGACACGAGAGGGTGGCCCGGTCCTCACCTTGCTGGAAGGTACGTTCTCGGCGGGGGCCCAGGCAGAGAGCAGCAGCAGATGCCAAGGCTGCTAATGAACGCACGCTCAGAGGCAACAGTCACCCCACAGACAAAGGGACGACAAGTCAGGCTCGCCCCATGTGGGAGGCTTGAAAACCTGCTCATGTTTTAGGCTCCAAACATCTTCTTACTAATAGGAGTGCAATATGGTGCAGAGGAAAAGGGAAAGACTTGGGAGTGAGGCAGTCCTGGAGCTGAAGCCGCATCCCACCACTCACCAGGGCTGAGCCTCTGTTTCCTCATTTACAAAATGGGGGCAATAACACTTGAACGCAATGAGACTGAGAACACAGCACATACAAGCACCCGCTGAGAAGAGCTGTCGGTTTCTGCATCTCGTTTCTCACCATGGGCTCACGCCTCTGCACAATTGCAGACAAGAACACACATCACCGGCACGCCCTAGGGGCTGGCCATTCTGTCTCATGTAGGCACAGTCTCCTTGTGCAAACGGCTCGCTTTGGAGCCACCAGTATCAACAATCAAGACACCTGGGCTCCTAGATGACCCTTGATCTTCTCAATGCTCCACAGCCCGATGGACCATGAATGAAACTGCTGCCAAGTAACTGATAAAAATATATTCCAGGCCACGGAGGAATGCCCGCCACCTGAGACTGCGGGGTGTGCAGATGGAGGACCGTCCCCTTCACTCGGATGCTCCAGATGCAAACACTCTGCAGCCGTTACAAGGGAATGTCTTCTCTGTTAAGCCCAATAACTTGCCCTGCTGAATACATGTTCCCCAACCCGAGCAAAATTGAAGAAAAAGCCAGAAGGAGAACCATAATTAGAAAGGCAATGTGGCAAATAACCAGTATCTCCCAGCACCCCTTTTGCTTCTCACTGTAACTCAAAGTTCAAGTCAAGTGGCCCCAGTGTCCCCTCAACCAGCTTCTGCCCTCCACCATCCCACCCCGTTGCTCTGACAGCTCAAGTCCAAGTACAGGATAACTTGTTCTTTAAACCTGGACCTGAGGGGGCCCCTTCAGGGGTTCTAATTAACTCAAAAGGGTGCTGAGCCTCCAGACCCCTCCACACAGCACTCATCAGTGTGCATCTGGGCGCCTACAGGATCCAGGAGAGTTCTGGATCCAAAGAAGGATCCTTGTGAGGGCTGCCCCACTGCCTCTCTCTGAACCCTAACTCACCGCAGGCTTCTCCCCAGCTTCCAGCAGAATTCCATCATTAGTTGCAGCTTATACTGAAAACTTCTACGGAAGTTTATTCACGTGAAGAATGAGAACAGATTTTAATACGGTATTTTAAAGGTACCCATCCATTACACTTATTTACACAGTGCAAAGAAAAATATCTGTATCCTGATTACATACCTCTGAGCCCATAACTGTATACAAAAACCTTAGGGTCCACCCCTACAGACCCATTCATTCCACACCACCCTCCAGGCCCTGTTTGCATCTCTGTGGTATTCTGTCTCAGCCCCTGTACCTGTCTTCACAATGCTCACCACAGCTGTCAACAGCAACTTGTTTGTTAGGTGTCTGCCGACCACTCCCCTCACTGCCAAGGCTGTGAGCTTCTATGCCTGTCACATCCATTGCTCTCTTACCAGCAGTAAACAATCCAAAAATGAAGTTAAGAAAACAATTCCATTTACAATAGCATACAAGAATAAACTACTCAGGAATAAATTTAACCCAGGAGGCGGAATACTTGTACTCTGAAAACTACAAAACACTGCTGAAAGAAATTAAAGAAGACATAAATAAGTGGAAAGCTATCCTGTGTTCACGGATCAGAAACTTAATATGTTTAAGACAGCAATACTCCCCAAATTGATACACAGATTCAATGCATTCCCTTATCAAAATCCCAGATGGCTTTTTGCAGAAATTGACAAGTTGATCTGAAATTTTGTATGGAAATACGAAGGACCCAAAACAATCTTGAAAGAGAAGAACAAAGATGGAGGACTCGCACTTCTCAGTTTCAAAACTGACTACAAATCTACAGCAATCAAGAATGCACGGTACTGGCATAGAGATAGACATACAGATTAACAGAATTCAGGGTCCAGAAATAAAATATATTTACGGCCAATAGATTTTCAACATGGGTGCCAAGACAATTCAATGTGGGAAGAATCAGTCTTTTCAACAAATGCTGGAACAACTGGACATTCACATCCAAAACATAATTGGTACTCCTACCTCACACTATACATAAAAATTACCTCACAGTGGATCATAGACTTAAATGTAAGTGCTAAACCTAGAAAACTCTTTGAAAAAAACATTAGAATAAATTTGTGATCTTGGGTTAGGCAATGATTACTCAGATGCAACACCAAAAGGGAAGACAGGTAAGTTGGACTTTATCAAATGTATAAACTTGTTGTTTCAAACCTATCTATCAAGAAAGTGTAAAGGCAGCTCACAGACTGGGAAAAATATTTGCAAATCATATATCTGCAAATCATATATCATATAGGGATTTGTACCCAGAATATATAAATAATTCTTATAATTCAATAATAAAAAACATCCATTTTAAAATAGATGAAGGATTTAAACAGATACTTGTACAAGAAAGGTAAACAAATGGCCAATAAGTATATGAAAAGATGTTCAACATAATTAGTCATCAGGGAATTGCAAATCCAAACCAAAGTGAGATACTACTTCACACTCACTAGAATGGCTCTAATCAGAGAGATAGACAGTCACAAGTGTTTGCAAGGACACAGACAGTCACAAGTGTTTGCAAGGACATGGAGAAATTGGAACCCTAATTCATTGCTGATGAAAATGCAAAATGTTACAGCCACTTTGGAAAACAGTTCCTAAAAAAAACCCCACAAGGGCTTCCCTGGTGGCGCAGTGGTTGAGAATCTGCCTGCCAATGCAGGGGACACGGGTTCGAGCCCTGGTCTGGGAAGGTCCCACATGCCACGGAGCAACTGGGCCCGTGAGCCACAACTACTGAGCCTGCGCGTCTGGAGCCTGTGCTCCGCAACAAGAGAGGCCGCGATAGTGAGAGGCCCACGCACTGCGATGAAGAGTGGCCCCCGCTTGCCACAACTAGAGAAAGCCCTCGCACAGAAACGAAGACCCAACACAGTCATAAATAAATAAATAAATAAATAAAATATTAAAAAAAAAAAAAAAAACCCCACAAAACATAAAGATACCATACATTCTGGCAATTCCATTCCCAGGTATTTACCCTAGAGAAATAAACATATGTCCATGGAAAATTCTAGGGATACAGTGGAGTAGGAGGCACCAGGAATCTGTCTCCCACTTCTAAAACAACCACACTGGCAGAATCTGTTTAAGGTAACTATTTTGGAGTCCCTTTAAGGCTTGCAACTTCCCCTGGAAGGTTGGTATGCAAATTGCAGTTAATTTCAGTCAATTTCAGCTCTTAGCTCAATAGCACCTACTCACCCCCACTCCCTACCCCCCTGAGAGGCAGCCATGAATCTGTTCCTGAAGCAGCTTGCACACAGCTTGAAGGAACGATGGTGGGCACAAAGGACCCTGCTCTCCAAATACTGGGGATCTGTGCTGTGATTAATGCTTATGATGACAGAGTTGCAGACAAAGAGGTGGGCCGCCACTATTGCTGCACCTCCCCTTACTGTTGCAAGCCCCTCCCCTTCTAGGTGCACTAACTTCCAGGAGCTTTAAAGGCCTGGGCTGGTGCTCCATTTCTTCTCCTCCACTTCAGTTTTCTCTTTTCCCCTTTTGGGAGCCAGACATTAAGTACTGGGGCATTCAAAAGCAAACTGTATATATGGGGCAAATGAGAAAATTACTGTATATGCCCAGGGAAAGGCACAGGCTTAGAAAAGACCTGAGAAGACCTTAAGATTACAGTTCAGGCTGATCCTTGGCACAAAAAAAAAAACGCCCAGCAAACCCAGAGGAAGGGGGAGAATCCGATTTCCAGAGTTACCACATTATTAGATTCAAATGTCCAGTTCTGAATCTGAAAAAGATATGGTGTTAAATCTACTAGACAAAGACTTTAAAACAACTATCTTAAAGATGCTCAGAGAACTAAAGACACAGAGAAAATGAAGAAAATAATGTATGAACAAAATGGAAGTATCAATAAAAAGAGAGAAAACCTTAAAAGGAAGCAAAAAAAAAAATCTGGAGCTAAAAATAATAATAACTGAAATGAAAGATTCACTAGAGGGTTTTAAAGGCAGATTTCAGCTGGTAGAAGAAAAAAATCAGAAAACTTGAAGATAGGACATGGATAAAGTGAACAGAGCATAAGGGACCTGTAAGACACCATCAAGTGGATCAAAATACACATTGTAGGAGTCCCAAAAGGAGGAGGGGGGAGAAAGAGGGGCAGAGAGAATATTTGAAAAATTAATGGCCCCAAACTTCCCAAATTTGATGAAAGACACGAATGTAAACATCTAAGGAGTTCAATGAATTGAGATACATTATAATCAAACTGTTGAAAGCCAAAGATAAAGAATCTTGCAAGCAGCAAGAGAGAAGCAAATCATCACACACAAGGAATCCTCAATAAGATTATCAGCAGGCTTCTCATCAGAAACTCTGGAGGGTAGAAGGCAGGAGGCCAATATATTCAAAGTGCTAAAAGGAAAAAAAAAAATGTCGACCAAGAACCCTATACATGGCAAAGCTGTCTTTCAAAAGCAAGGGAGAAATTAAGACATTTCCAGATAAATAAAAGCTGAGGGAGTTTGTTACCACTACACCTGCCCTGTGAGAAATGTTCAAGGGAGTCCTGCAGGTTGGAATGAAAGGGAACTAAACAGTAACTTGAAACCATATTTTAAAAATGGATAAAGAATATGTGGTATATATACAGAATGGAATACTTCTCAGCCATAAAAAAGAATGAAACTTTACCATTTGCGGCAACACGGATGGACCTGGAGGGCATTATGCTAAGTGAAATAAATCAGACAGAGAAAGACAAATATTGTATGATACCACTTATATGTGGAATCTAAAAATACAACAAACTAGTGAATATAACAAAAAAGAAGCAGACTCACAGATACAGAGAACAAATGAGTGGTTACCAGTGCAGAAGGGGGGAGGGGCAATATGGGGGTAAGGGATAAAGAGGTACAAGCTATTAGATATAAAATAAGCTACAACGATATATTGTACAACACAGGGAATATAGCCAATATTTTATAATCAATGGAGTGTAAACTTTAAAAATTGTGAACCACTATATTGTACACCTGTAACATAATATTAAAAATCAACTATACTTCAATTAAAAAAAAACTAACTTAAAAAAGCTCAGTAAAGGTAAATACATGGCAATTATAAAATGGTAACTATATACATGGTAAATATATGAGCAATTATAAAAGCTAGTACAGTTACCCTTGAACAACATGGGTGTGAATTGCCCAGGTCCACTTAAATGTGAATTTTTTCAATAAATATGTACTATAGTACTATACAATCCACAGCTGGTTGAATCCCTGGATGCAGAGCCACAGATACGAAGGGCCAAGTGTAAAGTTAGACTTGGATTCTGGACTGCGTGGAGGGTTGGTGTCCCTAACACCAACATTGTTCAAGGGTCAACTGTATTACTGTAACAATGGTTTGTGGCTCCACTTTTTGTTTTCTACACAATTTAAGAGACTAATACATTTTTAAAAAGCAATTAGTCTCCAGCTATAAGGTCCTGCCATCCCCAGAAAAGAGTTAATAAAGCCACTGGAGTACCCATCCATGCTAAAAAAAAAAAAAGCAATTAGTTGTCTAAGAGCTAGTATTACTGTAACTTTGGTTTGTAACTCCACATTTTATTTGCTACCTAATTGAAGAGGTTACTGTATTTTTTCAAATTATTAATTTATGTTTCTGCACACACAATGTTTAAAGATGTTATCTAGTGGCATCAACAACTGAAAGGAAGAGGAACAGAGATGTAAAGGAGCAGAGGTTCTGTGTGTCATGGAAGCTAAGCTGGTACAAATCCAAATTAGAGTGTTATAACTTTAGGATGTTAAATGTAATCCCTATGGTAACCACAAAGAAAATAGCTGTAGAACACACACAGAAGGAAATGAGAAAGGAACTTAAAAGTTTCACTACAAAAAAATCAACTAAACACAAGAGAGGACAGTACTGCAGGAAATGAAGGATAAAAAAATCTATAAGGCATAGAGAAAACCAATAGCAAAATGACAGAAGCAAGTCTCTCTTTATAAGTTGTAAAAAGGAAGGAAATTCTGAACTCTGCTACCACGTGGATGAACCTTGAGGATGTTATGCTAAGCAAAATAAACCAGTTGCAAAAAGACAAATGCTGAATGATTCCACCACTTATTTAGAGGAGTCAAAATCATAGAGACAGAAAGCAGAATGATGGTTGCCAGGGGCTGGGGGAAGGTGGAAAGGGTGGGGTAGTTTAATGAGTACAGAGTTTCTGTTCTGCAAGATGAAAAGAGTTCTGGAGATGGATGGTGGTGATGGTTGCACAGGATGGATGTACTTAATACCACTGAACTATACACGTTAAAATGGTTAAGATGGTAAATTTTATGTTATGTGTATTTTACAACAATAAAAAAATGGGGAAAAATGCACACAAAAACGTATACACCAATGTTCAGCATTATTCATAATAATCAGAAAGTAGAAATAGCCCAACAATTGATGAATAAATTTAAAATGTGGCACATACATATCATGGAATATTATTCAGTCGTAAAAAGGAATGATGCACTGTCACATGCTACAGTATGGATTAACCTTGAACACATTATGCTAAGTGAAAGAAGCCAGACACAAACGGCCACATACTGAATGATTCCATTTATATAAAATACCCAGAATAGGCAAATCCATAGAGAAAGACAAATAGATTCCTGTTGGCCTAGGGTTGGGGAGTAGAGTGCTGGGGGAGGGAGGTAGAAAGGGACGTGACAGCTAATGGGCACAAGGTTTCTTTGGGGGACATGAGTATGTTCTCAAATTAGATTATGTTCATAGTTGCACAACTCTGTAAATATACTAAAACCTATTGACTGCACACTCCTAACAGGTGAACTTTATGGTAGGTAAATTATATGCCAATAAAGCTGCTGGAAAAAAGCGTGACCAGAAAAAAAGGTGAAATAAAGACATTTTTGGAAAAGAAGACATGATACAATGTGTCTCCAGCAATCCCTCAGTAAAGCAGATATTCAGGGAAGAAGGATATGATCTCAGATGGAAGCCTGGAGGTGCAGGTAGGAATGGAGGGCAGTATATGTGAGTAAATCTAAACGTGGACGAGACGAGCAGGTTGTCTGGATCTCAACCAGACGCCCTGTACACAACTGGCAGGAATGTGCCTGCCCTGCTCTCCCTGACCCACCGGCTTCATTTCCTTCCAGCCCAGGACCTTTGCAGATGTTGTTCCCTCTGCTTGAATGCTCTTCCCTGCCCTTACACTCCACTTGCTTCTATCAACTCCCACTCAGCCCTCAGGGACCAGCTTCACTTCCACATCCCCCCAGGGGTCTGATCGGATGAGACAGCACCTCCCACAATGCACAGTGAGAAGCCCCGAACCTTCTGTTGACAGCACTCACCAGTTTTCATCACACCTCCGTTTGCACGATTCTGTGATCTGGCTCCGCTTTCTGGATTTAAGCCTCCTTACCTTCCCTATACCTTTAACTAACTTTTCCTTTTCTTGGGGAAGAAGACGAAAATAAACTGGGACTTGACTATTGTTCTCTAGTGAGTCACACCAGGATCTGCCTGTACCTTTTTTTAGAAAAAGAAGTTTCACATTACTGAGGCAACGGAATGTGTAAGGCTTGCAAAGTTCCTGTGAGAAATCTCTGCTTGAAAATTGTGCCAGCTTTACTGCCTCATGATAGATACTTTTATCCTCAAGAGCAGAAGACTTGACCTCTGCTCCCACCCCAAGGTGGCAGGGGCGTTGGCAGTCGACCTCTCCACGGTCATGTCTCCTCGAGGGTGCCAGGGGACCTCCTGCCCTTCAGAGCAGACACCTCAATGTTTCTGTGCAAAACCTGCTCTGTCTACCCGTCAGGAAGGACAGGGAGGAGAAAGGGTAGATCCACTCTGACATATGGGAGAAAAGAAAGCAAAGAAATCACCCAGAAATAAACCCACACACCTACGGTCAATTAAACTATAACAAAGGAGGCAAGAATATAAAATGGGGGAAAGACAGTCTCTCTCTTCAGCAAGTGGTGTTGGGAAAGCTGAATAGCTGCATGTAAGTCAATGAAGTTAGAACACACCCTCACACCATACAAAAAAATAAACTCAAAATGGCTTAAAGACTTAAATATGAGACATGACACCATAAAACTCCTAGAAGAGAACATAGGCAAAATATTCTCTGACATAAATCGTATCAATGTTTTCTTAGGTCAGTCTCCAAGGCAACAGAAGTAAGAGCAAAGATAAACAAATGGAACCTAATCAAACTTATAAGCTTTTGCACAGCAAAGGAAACCATAAACAAAACGAAAAGACAACCTACGGACTGGGATAAAATATTTGCAAATGATGCAACCAACAAGGGCGTAAGTTCTAAAATATACAAACAGCTCATACAACTCAATAACAGCAACAACAAAAAAACAACCTAATCTAAAAATGGGCAGAAGACCTAAATAGACATTTCTCCAAAGAAGACACACAGGTGGCCTATAAGTACATGAAAAGATGCTCAGCATCGCTAATTACTAGAGAAATACAAATCAAAACAACAATGAGGTACCATCTCACACCGGTCAGAATGGACATCATTAAAAAGTCCACAAATAACAAATGCTGGAGAGGATGTGGAGAAAAGGGAACCCTCTTGCACTGTTGGTGGGAATGTAAATTGGTGCAGCCACTGTGGAAAACAGTATGGAGGTTCCTTAAAAAACTAAAATTAGAGTTACCATATGATCCAGCAATCCCACTCCTGCACATAAATCCGGAGAAACCTATACTTTGAAAAGATACATGCACCCCAGTGTTCACAGCAGCACTATTTATAATAGCCACGACAAGGAAGCAACCTAAATGTCCATCAACAGATGAATGAATAAAGAAGATGCGGTGTATATGTATACAATGGAATATTAGTCATAAAAAAATGAAATAATGCCATTTGCAGCAACATTGGTGGACCCGGAGATTATCATACTAAGTGAAGTAAGTCAGAAAGAGAAAGACAAATACCATATATCACTTATATGTGCAAATGAACTTATTTATGAAATAGAAAGAGTCTCACAGACATAGGAAACAAACTTATGGTTACCAAAGGGGAAAGGGGGTGGGGGAGGGATAAATTAGGAGTTTGGGATTAGCAGATACAAACTACTATAAATAAAATAGATAAACAAAGAGGTCCTACTGTATAGCACAGGGAACTATATTCAATATCCTATAATAAATCATAATGGAAAAGAATATGAAAAAGAATATATATATATATATATATATACATATAAAACGGAATCACTTTGTTGTACACCAGAAACTAACACAACACTGTAAATCAACTATACTTCAATTTTTTAAAAAGTAGCAAAGAAATCGGATGAGTGAAGGGCTGAAAGCAGAGAACTCAGACACTGAGTCACAGCGCTCGGAGGACAGCGGGAGGGAAACAAAGGAACTTACTGGGCGGTCAGTTTCCTATCGACCTATAATTGATTATCTTATTAAAATACTAAAATTAGGCTTGGCCTAGAGAAGTGAGTCATCCCCTATCTGGCTAAGGATGTAAAACTTGAAGACTAACTCCTTGAGAATAGGGACCATGTACCAGCATGGTACTGCCACACAGGAGGTCCTTAATAAAGATTGTTGAATGAATGAATGAGTGAGTGAATGAACCAGAAGCATTTATAACACTTGTTAGACAAAGGATTCACCTCCTGATAAAAATGACACAGCATCAACTACCCAATCACTGTTCCCAAGACCACATAGTACTCCAATGTGTTGAGGAGAGACGTCCTTCTAAATCCGTGACTTAGCTAAACGATGTCACATTTCTTTAGCCTGAGTTCTTCTTGTCCATTGTCCCCCTTTAGACATCAGGTGCCCTATAACCATGCAGAGCCTTTGGGAGTCAAGGAATATGGATGCAGAGGAAGTCTCTGCTCCAGATGCCTTGCTCCCGTCCTCCGGCTTCCCTTCGGCCACAGCTGGGCAGGGACAGTTGGGGCACCCAAAGAGAACAAGGCGGTGGACCACAACTGGCTGGGCTGTTTCTTTGCAGAGAAACAGCAGAGTTTCATTCAAACAAACGTAGTCATCCGCAAGACAAACGGCACGGTTTATAAGCATATAAATAATATCTTATGTAAGATAAACTATGTCCACGTATGCAGCCTACGTCTACATGAATGCTCCTCAACAAAGCTCATGTCTCAGACTGTGATGCATGACAGCTTTCACAGGAGTTACCTGTTTTCACTCACCCAGAAATGAATGTTTTCATATGAGATTTAAAAAATGTTAGTTTAGACATTTTCAGGTTATTAGAATAAAACAAATCTATTAGCGACATTTACAAAACCACCATTTCAAAAACAGGTAAGCATAAGAGCTTCAAACTTTGCAACCTCAGAAACTGCATTCACGTAATTCCTGGGAAAATACATTCTAACACTGGAGTATCTTGCCAAGATGCCATCTAACTTGGAAACGTTCAGTCTCAGAGTTAGAGCTGTAAGTTGTGCTGATCGCTGCCCACAGGGGACGAATGGACCCAGAGCCCAGGGCTCAGGGAAGCTTTATGAAGGCTGGTCTGTTTTTAACTTCATGAGTCTATTTACGTAATAAATTCCCCCTTTTTAAGCATTTATACCAAAAATAATGACACGAAGAAAGTTCTTAAGGCTAAATTTATCTAGGATGTTCCATATGTGATTGGCATTTCTGCAGCACAGCAGATGCAGAATTAAGGTTTTGCTTTTTTTTTTTTTTTTAATTAGGAAGTCATGCTCCAAAGTCTATTAATGAGGAGACATCACACCACCGCTCTATTCTGGTCCATTCAAAATAGGCAGCATCACTTTTGCAAATATGTTCCTATAAAAGGGTTTCATCTTCAAGGAATTCATGGAAAAGACTCTGACAAGTACAGGTTTCTGGTAACTGACTGTACTGCTGAACTGAATGAATAAGCATTTTCAGAACTCTAATGGAAAACTGATGAACTCATAAAAGTGCTAACAAAAGATCAAGATGAAAAAAAAATTAATTACATGGGACTGAGTGAACCGATCAGGATGATTATAATTTTTGTGACTTTCTGTTTGAATTATAAAAAAAAAAAATCCCACAAGGACTCAGAGGCAAAAAATATACAAATCAATTTTCACTGCCAAGTAAAGGAGCTGTTACAGTGGAGGATTACTGGACTGAATGTCACTATTATGACATAGTATGAGTGTGTTTTGCGTTTGGTAATTGCAATCATTGTTGCTTTTGTTGTGGTCATCCATTTACAATGCTTGGTGTCAGTCTATTTATCTCTTGTAAAAATAAAATACAGTGTGTGCGTGTGAAAAAAAACCAAAAAACAAAATAGGCAGCATCAGACACTGAGGTTGAATAATTACAAGTAAAAAGATTTTTATGAAACAATAACAATGATGGTGACTTCCATGCACAGGGCTTTACACAGTGCAAAGGCCCATGTTCCTGAGGACTCCCCTGGTTGTTGGGTTCCTGTCCCTAGGTAGCAAAAGAAGGAAGTGAGGCTTGGTGGGTGGACAGTCTGTCCAGGTCCCTCAGCATCCCCACACCACCAGATGTCTGCTGCCGAAGGTGCAACATCCATTTCCCAAGATGGTCCACCCAGCCCAGGTGATGGGCAGATGTGACCATCACTTGGATCAGCAGAGGCTGCCTAACTGGAATTTTCCATTTGGTATATAAGACATGCAATTTGTTTACTTATACTTGCAAATGCACTTCAACCATGTCATAGCTCTACTTCCCTCTGTACTATCATGACCGAAGCAAAATGCACCGAGGGCCAAACATTCTCAAAGGATGAGGTCACCTGCAGCAGGGCGAGGTGGCTCTGAAGGTCTGCTGGCCTCTGCGCCAAAGGAACTCGGGCAGGTCACTGCCCTCAGCAAATCTGTCAGTTAAGAACAAGCCCTTTGGCATTATGTGAAGTGAAATAAGTCAGACAGAGAAAGACAAACGCTGTATGATCACTTACATGTAGAGTCTAAAAAACACAACAAACTAGTGAATATAAAAGAAGCAGACTCACAGATAATAGAGAACAAATGAGTGGTTACCAGTGGGGAGAGGGAAGGGGGAGGGGAAATATAGGGGGAGGGGAGTAAGAGGTACAAACTATTAGGTATAAAACAAGCTACAAGGATATACTGTACAACATGGGGAATACAGCCAATATTTTACAATAACTATAAATGGAGTATAACCTTTAAAAATTGTGGATCACTATATTGTACAGCTGTAACTTCTATAATATTGTACAGCAACTATATTTCAATTAAAACATAAATTAAAAGAACAAGCCCTTCGGTGCTGATCTTTAGCTACAGGAATAATTCTTTTTTTTTTTTTTAACAGTGAAAAGCACACAAATTTATTTATGTTTTACATGGCACAGGAGCCTTTATAAGGAAGTGAAGATCCAAAGAAATGGTTAAGCCTGAGTGTTTTTATTCTAGGTTTGATGAAGAGTAGAAAGTTGTGGGAAATAATGATAGGAGACATAAAGGATATGAGCTAAGGATAGTAAATTGGGGGAAACAGCAAGCCTGTGCTTTCAGGTTCCTCTCAGTATCCCCCCATCTTTGGAGATAAGGATGCTCCTTTCCTCCAAGTATAAGGAGGACACCTCTCACATGAGAGTCTTACGACCTGCTTCAGGGTAGAAAGGGAAGCGAGCCCTTCCTATACCTGCCATTTCTCAGATTCCTTCAGCTTAAAATAATTATTCTGTCAAAGTGGCATATTTTGGGGTGACATATCCTGATTCCCTTTACTTTCTTTTTTTTTTAGCATCTTTATTGGAGTATAACTGCTTTACAATGGTGTGTTAGTTTCTGCTTTATAACAAAGTGAATCAGCTATACATGTACATATATCCCCATATCTCCTCCCTCTTGCGTCTCCCTCCCACCCTCCCTATCCCACCCCTCTAGGTGGTCACAAAGCACCGAGCTGATCTCCCTGTGCTATGCGGCTGCTTCCTACTAGCTATCTATTTTACATTTGGTAGTATAGATAAGTCCATGCCTCTCTCTCACTTCTTCCCAGTTAGCTACAGGAATAATTCTAATGGTCTTTCACTTTGTCCTCCACTGTCTACTCTCCACCCGAAGTACACAGACTGTGCCATGTGGAACCACCTTACAGGCATGGGCTATTCAGAGGAAAGTGCTCTGTCTCCCAGCCCTCTGCCCCTCTCCTTCTCCCTTCCTTTCACTCCCCACCCCCTCACCTTAGCCCTCTGCTTCCTGTGTCCCTCTCTTTCAATATATGCATGTGTCACAAAGAAAATAAAGAAAATCATTATTTTGTCCTAGAATTCACACAATTCAAGGAACTATATAATATACATAATGATGTCTGTAAGGAAAAAGGTCATACACGACAACAGATGCTGAAAGTCGATTCTTGGACCCCAGGGGCTGGGGGTCGTGGCCGGGCCTCCCCCCGCTCCGCCCCTCCGCCTCCCACCCCCGACCTCTTGGCTCTCAGAGGCCCACCTGGGCTCAGGCCTGACGCACTGGTAAAAGGCAGCCATCTTCGTGAACGTGGAGGGGGCCTCCGGCACTTTCATCCTCTGGGAGAACAGAGGGCCTTCCCTGTCCTCCCCAAAGGGGCTTGGGGCCCTCGGGACACCCCTGGGTGCTGATCAAGAGCTTCGTCCCCGTCTCCGGAGCAGCAACCCCGGGCCCCGAGGAAGCGGGGCTTCGGCCAATTCCTGCGGCCCCGCGGGTCCCCCGGCAGGTGTGCAGCCCAGGGCAGTGGACGCTCAGACACACACGCACTTCCTCCTTCCCTCCAAACACGTGGACGCCCAGGGTGGGGCCGGAGCCACCACCCGCCTCCCTCTGAGCGGAGTCGCTGCCCAACTGCTGAGGGTGGAAAGTGACAAGCCCGGGCTCCGTCTTCCTGCGCTCCCCGCAGAGGCGGGCAAAGGGCACCGATTGCCCCATCCATCCGAGCAAGGGCTCAGGGCCCCGGGGGCACGTCCACCCCTGCAAGTGCGTTCCCTTGCGCTGGCTTTCTCCTTATTCCTTCTTCAAGGGCCAGCATGTTGCCGCGGGTCCTGGATGTGTTCTGTGAACTGCCTTCCTGGACCTTCCAAAGGCTCCTCCTTTCAGTCAGGCACCTGCTCGGCAGCTCGCTGTGGCAAGGACAGAGTCCAGCACTCCCTGCTGGAGACCACACCTGGCAGGTGCACAGGCCACGCCCCCCGCCGGAGAGAAATCACCAAGCGCAGCCCACAAAAAGCCGCCTCCCTGATGACTGGCAGCTGCCACTTCAAAATAATAGACTCCTGCCGTCCAGCATCGCAACCCCACCTGAGTTCTCCAAGGTCTAAAGGCTGCTAACCGGCACAGTCAGCAGTTTCCAGGCAACGTCTGGAGGGTTGACAGAAGGCTCTGGGTGACAAGCATGAGGCTGTGTTACTAAAACCAAGGAGCAGCAGGGGACAGGGGTGACTCCTGAAGATGGTTCTTAGAAACTATCTTAGAAAAAGTCCTAGCTTCCTCTTCTGTTTTCCAAAATGCGTCCATATATATAAAGTTCTGGTCAAATGGCTTATAATTTAAATAATAAAGCATAACCAATGTATCTGATGGTGAACAAAGAAAGCAGTGAGTTCAGCGAACTTGGAAAATGACCACTGAGTGCTTTTTGACGGCAGTCTACATCGACTTGCCCTTGTGTGCTTTAGAGTCTGAATATTTGCTTCCTGGATGCTGCTATCAGAACAGCCTTCTCCAGGGAGAAAGACAACGGGCCGGCAGGGGGTCCCCGTCTCCCGTGAGGCGATCCAGGAGCAGAGTGGACCACTGAGGGGGTCAGGGACGGGCCTCAGCCTCGGAGCGGATGTCTCTAAAGAGTGGTCCCGGCCAGCACTCCTCTCTCCCCAGAGGCCAAATCCAACAGACCCACAGCTGCAACTCACCCCACCAGAGGCCGGCTCAGCAGCCAGCCGCGTTGAACTTGGAGCCACCCTGCCACTCGCTACGGCCGGCTCTGCTCTGGGCCTGGTCAGCACTCCCTGCTAGTCTAGGGCGGTGCCCAGCACAAGACAACACTCTTCAGACTGACACAACACCACAAAGGGATGCGGCGTCGCATCTTGGGGTCGCATTGAAGGCCCCAGGGACCGAGAGGGACCCTTAAGACCAGGGAGGGCCCTGCCACCACCCGCTCACGCGCACATGCCTTCTCACTGTCCCTCAACCACCTCCCAGCATGCTCCCCACGGCACACTGTTTGCACATCTTAAATCTCTGCTCAAGGTTAAGAAAAAATTTCAGGAATTTCCTCTCTTTGATGCTTTCTTTGCCCTTCTTTGCCGTGCCCGAGCCATACCTCCCTCAGGACATGGGAGAACCAAACTAAAAGGCCAGTAACACCCCTGGTGCATTCCTATTACAATGGAATTTATCAACTGCAACAGAAAATCTTTTCTGAAAGAAAATCAAAAGGCTTTGCGTTGGACCTCCTCAGGCCTTTGGTCTCGTTTTATTCAGAGGGAAGAGAATGAAGCAGGTACCAGGTCCAAGATGGTCTATATTCTCTCTCATTTAATGCTCACAACCAGCTCTGAATTAAATGGCATATCTCCTTTTTGCAGGTGAGAAAACAGAGGATCAGAGAAGTTAAGCAAATGGTCCAAGATCACTGAGCCGGCGTTAAGTGGAAAATCTGACACTCAAATCAAGGCCTGTACCTCACCCAGCTGTGAGCTCTTCCCCACGAGGGCAGCTGCCTACTAAGAAGCCCAGGTCAAGATTTCAAGTGACCAGTCAAGTTAGATATTCTCTGGGCTGGAATCTGGCAGCAAGCATCAAAAGCCTTCAAAACCCTTGCTGATCTGGTAACTGCACTTCTGGGAATGTGTCCTCAGGAGATCATCAAGTATCCCCTTAGAACAGCCCCCTGGAAACATTCTAAAGGCTCATCAGTAGGAGACAGAAACAGGAGACTGGCTATGGTGTTGGGACATGTCACGAGGCCACTAAAAACCCTGTTACATGAAAATATTGATTGACAAGGGAGAATGCCCACAATACGTTGCAAGGGGAAAAAGTCGGCTACAACAGTACTTCTAAAGGGAATACGCATCCCAGAATCTGAAGCGCTTGCTAAACACAGATTCTGCCTCAGCAAGTCTGGGGTGGGGCCTGAGATCCTGGTATTTCTAACGAGCTCCTGGATGACACCAGTGATGTTGCCAACAGACCCTCCTTTGATGCTATAAATAGCGTGTGCCATAAAACCCACTGTTACTTTTTTTTACAAGTCTCTTAATGCATAAAAGGAATTCAGGAAGGACCACAAAAGGATGTGATCTACAGTTATTTCTACATCACAGAATTAGGTGTATTTTAAACTTCTTCTCTGCGCTTTTCTATGTTTTGCAAATTTTCTGATTGAACATGTATTTTGCTGATAATTAGGAGACGCTCCAATAGTTTCTTTCAAAGACCAAGCAGTATGTGGTGAACAGGCTGGGACTTAGGACTGAGGAACTTAGGATTTAAGTTCCTGTTCCTCTCTTAAGTCTCAGTTTCCTAACCCGGTAAACCTGAGGAGCGGCTGGATCTCAGCAGTGTCACGACCCGCCCTCTCCACTGCTGGAAATGAGACCTTGAGTCTCTGACAAGCAGTTTCTGTCATTTTTCCCAGGGACTTTCACATTTGCTTCCCCGTTCGTCTGCGCACCATTTCCAGCTTGACGACAAGCTGGAGGAGGAATGATCGCTGTAAAGCTTAACAAGCACCGACCTGCAAGGAAGGTGAGCAACTTGCCCAGGGTCGGCGCCGGCCACCTACAGGGGGCTTCGGTGCCAGGACGCAGCGTCCCCTGGTGGCTCCACTACCTCTGACGACCCTCTCACACCCCCATCCCAACACCCCACCCTATACACACAGGACCAGCCCGCTGTGCTCTGGCCCCGGGCCGGAACGGTCCCCTGAGCTGAAAGGGCCTGGGTGGAGCAGGGATGTAGAACAGGGTCTCCGTCAGGAATCAAGGCGGGGAGACCCCGCACCTCATGCCACTTGGCCCACCCATGCCTCTGCGAGTAGCCCTTCCTTGCTCACTCCTGGGATTTCAAAAACATCACGATGTGCTTTTTCTCCTGTAACATTCTGAACTGCTTAAACACCCGTAGAAGAGATGGGTTCACTAGCGATGAATTCTTTCCAGCTGCAAAGGCAATCAAACCAAACCATTAGGCCCCCAGAGCCCAAGGGAGCGCTTCAGTTACTTAGAGTGGCTACTAACAAGGGTCAGGAAGGAGTGAGACAACTTTCAGTCTCCTCTCTGCTGTGTGTTGTTCAGAGTTAACCTTTGCAAGTGGCACCTGTCACCTATGTGGCCTTTACTTGCTTAGTATCCCAAAGAGACATTATAAAGAGCACAATGGCCATCATGAGTTATATTGATATTTAACCCAGCCCCCTCCCCGCCCCCAAAGTGGAAAGAACAGCCGTAGGTCAAATTGCCACATTGACAGTTTTTCACAGTTCTTCCCAGTTAAACGCAGCTCTATGGAAACACGAAAAAGACAAAAACATAGAAGGGCAGCACCCTAGCTGGGAGTCAGCAGGAATTCTGCACGAACTGCTGGGCAGAAGTCTCTCCACCTCGGGCCACATGGGGCCAGCCACCCTCCCAACTCAAGGGATGCAAGGAAGTCACCTGGTGTGGGAAGGCAGGTCCCTGCTGTCTGTGATGGAGGGAAGAGGGGAAGGTCCCAGTTGGCAGGGAGGGAGCAGGAGAGAGGGTAGTAAAGCTGGGAGAGTGAGCCGGTGGGCATCAGGCAGAACCGTGCTGGAGAACCATGCGGCCTGAGGACTAACACACAGACACACGTGATTCAACACGGGGCATCAGGGATCACTGGGCAATAACATGCTGCAACTGAGGACAGAAATAAAGAGGTGCCACCCAGAGCCAGTGTCTGCATTTATAAAAAAATTAAACATGACAGTGTAAGAGCGAAGAACAAAGCTGACTCCATACTGGATCTGTTTCTTTTATTTTAACCTCTGTATTCTATTGCTTTTGCTACAAGAATGTTGCCTATAGCCTGAAATATACAGGACAGCCTATTCTCGAGGCTCTGACCTTTAAAGGTGTAGCACTTTTCCATTCATAGAGAGACAGTAAGTTGCAGAACAGAGAATACCATTTGTCTTGTTGAAGGTCTACAGGAACATCCTGACCTGACCTCCCTGAAAAGATGCAAGAACAAAGGATTATGACACCAAGAAGTTTGCAACAACCAGCCGCACTCCCTCCCCTTTCAGTATAAAAGAAGCCTGAATTCTAACTCGGGGAAGATGGTTCTTTGGGGCACTGGTCCACCATCTTCTTGGTCCGCTGGCTTTCCGAATAAAGTCGTTATTCTTTGCCGCAACAACTTCTCTCTTGCTTTAGTGGCCTGTCATGCAGCAAGCAGTATGAGCTTGGACTCAGTAAAAACAGAAAGCAGGCAGCTAATGAAACTGCACATTCACCCCTGGTGGGCTGGCACTTCAACCAAGGATTTGCCTCATGGGCCTGCAGGACACTGTGTGTCACCACATAAATGTGGCCTGCCTGCCCACTCACTTGCCTCTTGGTCAACTTCCAGATTACCCATCAGCCAGCTGGACCCTGGTTAGACCACAAGCCCCCCCAAACTGGCTTCCTGTACTTGGGAGCAAAAGCCGTGGTGCTCCAGGGATCTCCCTGACCTAGTGAGATTTGAGGAAACTATAAAATTACTGAAAACAAATTCTATGTATGGACTTGTTTGCCATTATTTTCTTAATTGAGCAAAAACACAGTTAATGTTATTTTAATGACTTTATAGGTCTAAAATCGCCTCGCTAGTTCAGTAACTAAAAAGGTATTAACTTTGTTTTCACTTTAACTTAAAAATAGTTTAGACAAACAATACAAATGCGCTGCAGAGCATAGATCTGTGAAATTGCTTTTCACATTTTCTCCATTCTGTTGCAAGCCGTTGGCATTCCTTGCTAAACACGGCTTTTGCCCTGAGACTGTGAGCTGAGGAAGGACCAGTCTGTGGGAAAGGCAGCTCTGTGTTCACTGCACTGACAGCGTGGGTGAGCAGCTTTCCCTGCTGCTTCATTTTTATCACCGTAAGGAAAGGTAAGGCAGAACGGCAACAATGGACACGTGTATCACCACTCTCCCATCACCTGCCCTGGGCAGACATCAGTAATCAACCACAGCATCATTCTCAGAATTGCTCACCACACAGTACTCCAGACAGCTACTGCCAGTTGCTTGGAGTAGCACTTGGCTAGAAGCCTGCCAACACTGTTGGCAGAAGTTGCAATAAATGTACAGAACTGGGTTCTCGCCTTGCCTACCCACTAACTAGCTGCTAACCAGCTGAGTGACTTGGGACAAATCACTTGCCTCTCTGGGCCTCTGTCTCAATTATGATATGAGTGATTTGGACTCTGATATCTGACAGTCTATTAGAGTACTTCAGAAAAACAAAGGTCTGTAAAATTGACCCAAACTTCTTTTTCTGTGAAGATGCTTTAGTTAGCCAGCAGAGGACAAGACATGTTTGAGCTGAGAACAACATATATTAGAAATATATTTTCAAAATCTAGCTCTCAGTACACTGCTCGTTTGTGATCCAGAAAAAACGAAGTGGCAATGGCAATATCACAGGAAGTCCCTCCAGTCCGGCCTGGCCACCACCTCACCTCCTGCCATCCCCGCCTCCGCCACGCAGCCACACCTGACACTGCACGCCTGCTTCCCGAGGGAGCCGCGCTCACGCACATCAGCGCCTTTGCCCCACCCTGACCCTGAGAAATCTCTGCACTTGCTGGGCACCCTGCAACCTTCCTCTGAGCCCCTGCTCACCCACACTATTGTGTGCACATTTCCCCTCCTGGAGTTTGAGCTTCATTAAGGGCAGAGACAAGCTCTTTTCATCTCTGTAGCCCTGATAACCTACACACAGTAGATGCTGGGAAATATTTTATGAATGAGCGAGCCTCATCACCTGCGCTTATAAAATCCAAGGGCAGAAATCACTTGTAATAACATCTTTTGCTTTATTACATTTCTCCTAAGGAAAAAAAACATTCTCAAATAGTTGATTTCGTTTGAGCCATTTGGTAAGATGCTCTGACAAAGTGCTCCTGTGTGATTCAGATGTGTGGGCTGGTTGGGTTTGACATAAATATCTTCCTATTTTGTAATTCGGAGACATCGCATTTGGAGAGCGAGGGCATGGGGCGGTATGAACACACATTTGGCTCATTATGCGAGGACATCTAATATTCCAAATCATTCCAGCCTCTCGGTATTTTAAAGACCTTAGAAAAGCAGCCAGGTTCCCATTTTCTTCAATATTGCCATGGGGAGGGGGGCGTCGTAGATAGATGCCCCACACCAGTTGGCACTTAACAGGTCATAATTGGCCTCCTCAATCAGACTGCAAAGTCTTTGAGAACAACGCCAATAAATTTGATTATTTCTATATATTCCAAGGAGCCGGGTATGCAGCAGGTGCTTAATAAGTGCATAGTGATTAATACAGTGCAACATATAAACCATGTACTCCTGGACTGGCCAGGGCCATCAGTGGACACAGCACTGGGCATGGTACTAGAGTCAGTAAGGAAGCATCCGTGAAGTCCTAAGTTGACTGATGCACAGGAAAGTGGCCAGAGGAAGGCAGGCTGTGTAGACAGGCGGGATCCCGTGAGCAACTGAGGACACTGAGGATTTCTCACACTTTACCTTCTAGTAAGCCGCGGCATGATGCTGGCAGCAGCTCACAAGTGCCAAGAACTGCTGTAAATACTTCACATACATTTACTCTTTAAATGCTGGCTGAATTGAATATTACGAGCATTTCATCCAAGCCAGGCCACTCTGAGTCGTTCACCAGAGAAGGAGCGTCACCAGGTGGCAGCCGGCAGCAGCACGAGGCGCCAGCACAGGCGTGGGGTGGAGGGTGGAGCCCGGGGACGCGGGACTCCTGTTGCTGAGCGCGCCTGTCCGCCGGGTGCCTGTTCCTGGGGTGGTGGCAGCGAGGTCAGGTGGCCGCCCAGCCAGGGGGCCCTCTTCCATCTCCATCCGGTCAAATTTCTCCCCTAGGGCAAGGGTGCTGCAGCCAGATGTGACCCAGAAGGGCAGCTCTGAGGGCCTGATAGACACTCAGTCGCGAAGGGCTCCGAGCTCTAGAGCAGGTGCGTCAGGTAACCCTGTGGCCCAGTCTGATATGCCGACCGCCGAGCAACAAGCATCAGAGGAAACTGGCCTACTGACTCTCCCCCTCGGAGAAGAAACCTTGCCGCGTGTTCTGCTTAATGGCTTGAGGCGCTGACAGGATGACCACCCTGGGACACCTGTGCCTCACCTGCCCAGAAGCCCACCCTCGGGACGGCAGTCAGTGCTACTGCGGGCACTGCGTCCGAGCAGCCTGTGGCTCTTTCTTCGGAAGCAGCCCAGTGGGATGGCGTCTGATGGCGAACACAGGCCTGGGCTGATGTGTCCACCTGCCAGGGGTTGTTCCGAGGCCTCAAGGATGGAACGCCAGTTCCCCTGCCACTCAGAGTGCAGCCTGGGGACAGCAGTCTCAGCATCACTTGGGAGCTGGTGGGAGGCGCAGACTCTCAGGCTCCACCCAGACCTATGGTCTCAGAATCTGCCCCGAATCAAGGTCCCCGGGTGATCCCTTTGCGTGTGAAGGTTTGAGAACCATGGCTTTAGAGCAGTTGTTCTCGACCCTGGTTGCACGTCAGAATCCCCTGGGGAGGTTTAAAAACCTCCTGATCCTCCGGTCATGCCCCAGCCCAGTTGCTGGCAGGGGATCCCGGGTGACTTCCAATGCAGCCACGGTGGGGCACAGCAGTTCCCCGCCTCTGAGCACGGCCCTCACGTCGGCAGGTGAGCCTTCAGCTGGGGCACCTGCAGGAACGCTCCCTGGGGGTACAAACACAGTGCTCACCCACAAGGACAAGGAGCTGCCGCAAGCTTGGTGCCCGCACCATGCAGGCGGTGGAAGTGTTCGTGGCCCCCACCGTGTCCTGGTCTGTGACCTAGTGGCAGGAGCCGGGCACACAGCATCATTGGTTGGGGAGACAGGGCTCGTCACGTGGAGCCAGTCCCCTTCTGAGAGGTGCCTCTTACAATACAGGCTTAGGGCAGCCTAGAAAGATCCACCCACTGATCACGGCTCGGCTGCACTCGGAAGAGCTGCACAGGGACTTCCCTGGTGGTCCAGTGGTTAAGAATCCGCCTTCCAATGCAGGGGACGCGGGTTCGAGCCCTGGTTGGGGAACTAAAATCCCACATGCCACAGGGCAACTAAACCCGTGCGCCGCAACTAGAGAGAAGCCCACGCACCACAACTACTGAGCCCATGTGCTCTAGAGCCGGCGCACCACAACTAGAGAGCCCACGTGCCACAACTAGAGAGAAGCCCGCAATGAAGAGCCCACGTGCCACGATGAAGAAGACCCAGCACAGCCAAAATAAGAAAAAAAAAAAAAAAAGAAGGGCTGGACAACCGGAGTTCTGGGGAAGGGGTGGGATGCTGTCCAGCTCCTGGGGAGGGTCTGTACAGCAGGGGTGATGGCTCGAAAGCACACTGTTCTGCTTTCAATGCTACAGTTTCTGTAACAAAAGGTTTTCCTTTGAGTCACTGAGTCATCCAGGCCCAGGCACCCAGGAACTCGGTAAGAATCTACCAAGGCCTGACTCTTAATACACGATGTGGTCCAAGACAGGAGCTACAGACAAGGCCCGGGCCCAAGCTGGTCCATGCAGTTCCATTCCCTGGCAAGAGTGGTTGTTTCAGGGACAGGCATGTGACTCATTTCAGGCCAAGGGGAGTGAGGCTCAGAGCTTTTACAGAATTGTTGAAACAGAATATTTTTTTTCTGTTGGGTCTGAGAGGATGTGAGTTTAGAGAGGAAAGAAACACCAAGAGGTGAAGGGGAAAAGCAATGCACCTGGGGACTCTGTTGAGAGTCCTGGATCCAGCTGTTCCTGAAGTCAGCTACCAGAGATTTTCCAGTTACCTAAGCTACAAAGTCCATCTCTCTGTTCTTTTTTTTTTTTAAACCAAACAAACCTTTGCAAGCCTTATTTGCAAAAGAAAAAGTCCCAACTAATTCTCTGAGCAAACAGGGGCTGTGTGAGTGATGTCAAACCATTTGAACCCTCTGGAGCCGCCCGGACACAATTTGTTCGGTTCCGTTTTTAGATCTTTAGGACAAAGGGGTTTGGTACACTTTCAGGACAGCTGCACCCAGGACAGGCTGGGGCAAACATAAAGGCAGGTATCAGTGAAGGAAGAGTATGTCCACTGCAGATTTACACAGGGCGGAGGTGCAACCCCTCGGTATCAGAGTCACCTCTGAACCGCTCAGTAACCAGCAGAATAAGCCAGCTCCAAGCTCTGTCCCATTCGCTGTACGTGCCCTGTGTCCTCTCACGGAATCGCTTCTTCCAGTAGGTGGAAAACAGTCTGTCAAAGGATGAAGGGCTAGGGCTTTGGAGGAAGACAGATCCAGGCGGAGCCAGGTAGTGAGAGCAAGATCCTTGGGTGAAAAGGGCTGTGGGGTGTTCGGGAAGGCAGACTTAGATGTGTCACTGGCATCCTGAGCCCCAACAGGAGCAGAGCAGCGGATGACTCCTGGGCTTCAGGCAAGGCCTGGGTCGGGCAGTGCACCAAACGCAAAGGGACCACAGAAAGGGAAGACGGGCCAACCCAGAGCACCCGGTGCAGAGGCGGGAGGATGGAGGTCTTGATGCGGCGGCCAGCGGCACCGAGGCCAGCAGCATTTCTCCCTCCCAGACATCACGCACCACACTCCACCTCCCAGGACTGAGGAGCAACCCACTGGGTGCTGAGGGCTGGAGGAAACACCACACCGGCTGAGATTAAGACGGGTGGCCCTGTGCTCTGGGGGTTCAGAGCACAAATGAAGCTGAGTCGTCGGGAAACCAAGTTGTTTCTTGGGCACCTACACTGGTGGCCTGAGACCTGCACGTGGGGAGTCCGGCCTGGGGCTCGGCTCCCAGCAGGCCCCCCGCTCTCACGGGCCCCGCACCACTATGAAAGGAGCACGTTGGTACACTAACTCAAAGCACAACTTGTGCGGCCAACCAGAGGTGATAAAATTCTACGCCGAACAGAGGGATAAACCTGGGCCTGAGTAGAACAGGAAGAGCCCCGCGTGGCTCCCTGCACGGGAGTCCTGGTTGTCACTCACCAGCCAGGCCTCGGTGTCTCACCTGTCACAGGACCTGCTGTGCAGGCCGCCGTGCAGGCCCGGAGGAGATGATGTAACGCATGAGGCGTGTGGAGCTAACGGGAGGGCTCTTGGCTCACTGTTATTTTTGGCATCTCTCAGAATGCAGCACATGGTGCCCACACACACCACCTCCACACAAGGCCTGCTCTGGCTGTCCCGTCCCCAGCCCCCTGGGATGTGGAAACAGCGTGCCCATGGGAGACGCTTTGTGGCTGGGGAGCAGCCAGTGCTGGGAGGTGGGGGCCACAGACCCACAGGTGCCCCATCCACCTGGAGACATGGGCCAGCAGGGGGCATGAGGGGGTAGACTTCAATGCAAAGAGGGAGGCACCGATGACGATCTGGTCCCCACCTGCAGGCACCTGAGAAATGGGAGGATGAAGCTGGGCTTTCCGGAGAGTAGTGCCAGATGCTGTGCCCCACCCTCCAACCCTGGAAACAAGTGCCCACCGATTTGGGCACAAGGAGGTCAGGGAGAGAGCGCCTGGCACCGAAAGGCGCAGGAGTGCGGGCAGGGGTGGGCGTCCATGGCAATTAGGCATCTGTAGCATCATAAGGAAGCTGAAGCCCAAGCACAGAGGCTGTGGTTTACGAAGATGATACATTTGAGACAAGGGCTGAAATCTGCTGCTGGGGTCGGTTCATCAGCAACTGTAAAAGGGCGTGAGATGTGTGGCTCGGTTGCTATGGCATCTTACCTCCAGACCTGGGTACCATTTTCCTGTACCAGGGCCCGTTTAAAGGCCTCTTCTTTTACTTCATGCCGAGGAGCTGCTAACCCAAGGTGGAGGGGGCGGACGACAGAGAGAAGAGTAACCCCCTCTTTTAATGGTAAGATGCATAGCAACTGCACTTTTAAAGTTTCTCCGCAGGAATAAATTAACAGCCAAGAGCCATAACGATGCTATTGGAAGAACATTTACAATTCAGAGTGAAATAATTATCACAAAAATATGACTGACAAGGTGCGGTTAGAATTTTTAAAAATTAACTCAGTAAAGCTGCGTAAGAAAGAACTGAAAATGCAGATGAAAATGTGGCCTTTAGAAGCTCAGAATCTCAGAGGTGGAAAAACTAGAGCTCTCCCTTGGCAACCAACCATTTTTCAAGCAACAGAACTGAGGCTGACAGATTCTGAACGTGCCCCAGGACACACTGAATAAGTGGCAAAACCGAGCTCTCTTCGCTAACCAAATATCATGATGCCAAACATTCAACGTGATTCCAAACACTTTTAACGATAAAACCGAAAGCAAATGACATCAGCAAGAATGGTGGAATAAGGACCTCCAAAAAAATCTCTTCTCCATAAAAGCAATTAAAAAACTGGCCCAAAAGGGGGCTTCCCTGGTGGCGCAGTGGTTGAGAATCTGCCTGCCAATACAGGGGACATGGGTTCGAGCCCTGGTCTGGGAAGATCCCACATGCCGCGGAGCAACTGGGCCCGTGAGCCACAACTACTGAGCCTGCACGTCTGGAGCCTGTGCTCCACAACAAGAGAGGCCGCGATAATAAGAGGCCCGCGCACTGCGATGAAGAGTGGCCCCCACTTGCCGCAACTAGAGAAAGCCCTCGCACAGAAATGAAGCCATAAATAAATAAATAAATAAATAAATAAATAAATAAATAAATAAAATTAAAAAAAAAAAAAAAAACTGGCCAAAAAAAAAAAAAAATGGTTAGCACTCTGTGGAGCATGTATTCCACGGCTAAATCTCAGTAAAAAAACAGTGAATGTTGTGGCATTTTAACTTGCCTTACTCCAACCCTCGGCTCTCCAGCTCCTTGGGAGCCTTGAAAACCAACAGCTTCACAATTACTGTGTAAATGAGTAGCCCGGCAGTCACCAGATGGGGAAGAACTGGATTGGAATGTCTTCAAAGCTCCATTTCCAGAGAATTGTCATTATTTAACCTGTTTAGTGGTTCCCCAGAAAACCCCACTTGCAAGGGGAGAAAGCCCGGTCTGACCTGAGTTAGAGCTCTCTCAGTGTGAAAAGCCGTTTTCCCCCTAAAGGGAAATATTTAACTTCACTGAGGCAAGTGGATAACAGTTGGGGTAAATGACAGACTAACTAAAATGCTTAAAAAAAAAGCCCAACATATTCCTGGGAATCTAGAAGACCACATGTAGGGCTATGCACATACTCAGGAAAGTCCTGAGAAGCCCCTAGGCTCTCACCTCTGGCTGACCTTGAAGCTCTGTGCAAGTAGGAAGTGAGGGTTTAGACAGAGTTGTCAACTGCCTGTCTGAGTGTCTCGACATGCACACAGAGTCCCGCAGCAAAGACTGGGAGGACTGCTGATTCTAAATGTCTAAGAAAGTCTCTGTCCAATCACTAGCTGATTACTCAGCCAACCAAAGCAGAGACTTCAGTGGCCACACATGATAAGAAATACAGGCTTTATGGAATTAGTTCAGAAAAGTCAAAACAAACAACAACATATGCTGGGGAGTCAGGGAGAATCCCATATCCAAAGCTGCCACATTATATATTTTAAATGTTCAACAAACAATTACAAAACATACAAAGAAACAAAAAGTGTGATCCATACACAGGAAGCCCAGCTGTTGGACTTACTTGACAAAGAACTCAAATCAGCTATTTTAAATATAGTCAAAAAACCAAGAAACCACGTATTAAGCAAAGTATGAGAATGATGTCTCACCGAACACATAACATGAAAAAAGAGACAGAAATTATAAAAGAGAACCAAATAGAAATTCTGGAGTTGAAAAGTACAATAACTGAAAAATTTTAAAGTCATTAGAGGGACTCAACAGCAGATTTAAATGGAAAGATTCAGTGAACTTGAAGACCCATCAATTGAGATTAGCCTGCCTGAGAAACAGAAAGAGATACTATGAAGAAAAATAAACATCATTGAGCACACCAACATATACATATTGGGAATTTCAGAAGAAGAGGAGAGAATGGTGCGGAAAGAATATTTGAAGAACTAATAGTTGAACACTGCCAAAATTTGAGAACAACATTAATCTACACATCCAAGAAGTTCAACAAACTCTAAGCAGGATAAACTCAAAGAGATCCACACCGAGACACATCACGATCAAACTGTCAAAGACAAGAGAAAATCTTGGAAGGACTCATACCCTACAAGGGATCCCCAATAAGATTTCTTTTAAAGATTTTTTTTATTTGATGTGGACTATTTTTAAAGTCTTTATTGAATTTGTTACAATATTGCTTCTGTTTTATGTTTCGGTTTTTGGCTGCGAGGCATGTGGGATCTTAGCTCCCTGACTAGGGATCGAACCCACACCCACTGCATTGGAAGGTGAAGTCTTAACCACTGGACCATCACGGAAGTCCCCCCCAGTAAGATTAATGGCTGATTTCTCATCAGAATCCACAAGGCCAGAAAGCAGTGGGATGAACTATTCAAAGTGCTAAAAGCAAAAGACTGTGGATGAAGAACACTAGACCCAGCAAACTATTCTTCAACAATGAAACAATGGGGAACAACTGCTTAACAGGTACAGAATTTCCTTTTGGAGTGAAAAAAAAATGTTTTGGAACTAGAGAGAGGTGGTGAATGTGCTAAATGCCACTGAATTTTTCACTTTAAACGGTTAATTTTATGTTACATGAATTTCACCTCAACTGCTAAAAAACAAAGGAAAAAATAAGACAAATTAAGACATTCCCAGATAAACAAAAACAGAGAGAAATTGTCACTAGCAAACCTGCCCTACAAGAAATACTAAAGGTTACTAGACAGTAACTCAAAACCACACGAAAAAACTGAGTACCAGTAATAACATAGGTAAACATAAAAACCAGCATAAATGTATTATTGTTTGTAACTCCTTTTTCCTTCTACCTAATTTAAAAGACAGTTGTATAAAGCAATAACTACAACTCTGTGCTAATGAGCACATGGTGTATGAAGATACAATTTGTCTGACAATAACAGCATTAAAAAGGGGTGAGGAAATGGGGTTATAAAAGCAAATTTTCAATATACTATTGAAATTAAGTTGGTATTAATCTGAACTAGATCGTTATAAATTAAATTTGTAATCCCCGCGGGCAACTACAAAGAAAATAAATCCTCAAAAAGGTAAAGAAATGACAAGGGAATTTAAATGGTACACTAGAAAGCATCTATTTAACACAAAAGGAGGCAGTAATGGAGGAATAGAGAAACGAAAAAGGCTAATACACACAGAAACTAAAGACCAAAATGGCTAATGTAAATCCCACCTTATTACTAATTACATTAAATGAAAATGGGTTAGACATTCCAAATAAAAGAGAGAGACTGATGAAATGGATTGAAAAATGATCCAACTATATGCTCTCTACAAGAGATACACTTTAAATTCAAAGACACAAATAGGTTGAAAGTAAAAGGATGGAGAAAAGATATACCATGCAAACAAACCAAAACAGAGCTGGAGTGGCCATATTCATATCAGACAAAATAGAGTTCAAAACAAAAATTACTACCAACAAAGTGGGAAATTATATATTGATAATAGTGTCAATCAATGAAGATTTAACAATTACATACATATATGCACCTAATAACAGAGCTCCAAAATACATGCAGCAAAACTAACAGAACTGAAGGAAGAAATAGACAAGCAGTAATAGTTGAAGTCTCCAATGCTCCATTTCAATAATTATAGAACAACTAGACATAAGATCGACAAGGAAATAGAAGACTTGAAAAACATGATAAGCCAACTAGACCTGACAGACATAGAACATTTTTTAGGCCATAAAACATCCTTGATACATTTAAAAAGATTAAAATCATACTAAGTATGTTTTCCAACTACAACAGAATTAGAAATCAATAAGAAGGAAATTTGGGAAATTCACAAATAAGTGGAAATTAAATAACATACTCCTAAGTAACCAATGGGTCAAAGAAAAAAAATCACAAGAGACATTAGGAAATATTTAGAAATCGATAAAAACAACAACTTATGGATGCAGCCAAAGCAGCTGAATTTATAGCTATAAAGGCCTATATTAAAAAGGAAGAAAAATCTCAAATCACTTGCCTAACATTCCACCTTAAGATATTTAAAAAACAGCAAACTAAACTAAAAGCAAGCAGAAGGAAAAATATAATAAAGATTAGAGAAGAAATTAATGAAATTGAGAACAGAAAAATAACAGAGAAAATCAACAAAACCAAAAGCTGGTTCTTTGAAAAGATCAACAAAGTTGACAAACCTTTAGCTGGACTAACTAACCAAGAGAAAAGGAGAAAAGACTCAAATTACTAAAATCAAGAATGAAAGAGGGGCCATCACTACTGACCGTACATAAGTAAAAATGATTATAAAGGAATTCTATGAACAATTGGATGCTGACAAACTAGATAACCTAGGTGAAATGGACATATTCCTAGAAAGATACAAACTACCAAAACTGACTCAAGAAGACATTTTTTTTTAAAACATCTTTATTGGAGTATAATTGTTTTACAATGGTGTGTTAGTTTCTGATTTATAACAAAGTGAATCAGTTATACATATACATATGTTCTCATATCTCTTCCCTCTTGCATCTCCCTCCCTCCCACCCTCCCTATCCCACCCCTCTAGGTGGTCACAAAGCACCGAGCTGATCTCGCTGTGCTATGCGGCTGCTTCCCACTAGCTATCTATTTTACATTTGGTAGTGTATATATGTCCATGACACTCTCTCACCCTGTCACATCTTACCCCTCCCCCTCCCCATATCCTCAAGTCCATTCTCTAGTAGGTCTGTGTCTTTATTCCCATCTTGCCACTAGGTTCTTCATGACCTTTTTTTTTTTTTCCCTTAGATTCCATATATATGTGTTAGCATACTGTATTTGTTTTTCTATTTCTGACTTACTTCACTCTGTATGACAGACTCTAGGTCCATCCACCTCACTACAAATACCTCCATTTCATTTCTTTTTATGGCTGAGTAATATTCCATTGTATATATGTGCCACATCTTCTTTATCCATTCATCCGATGATGGACACTACTTAGGTTGTTTCCATGTCCTGGCTATTGTAAATAGAGCTGCAATGAACATTTTGGTACATGACTCTTTTTGAATTATGGTTTTCTCAGGGTATATGCCCAGTAGTGGGATTGCTGGGTCGTATGGTAGTTCTATTTGTAGTTTTTTAAGGAACCTCCATACTGTTCTCCATAGTGGCTGTATCAATTTACATTCCCACCAACAGTGCAAGAGGGTTCCCTTTTCTCCACACCCTCTCCAGCATTTATTGTTTGTAGATTTTTTGATGATGGCCATTCTGACCGGTGTGAGATGATATCTCATTGTAGTTTTGATTTGCATTTCTCTAATGATTAATGATGTTGAGCATTCTTTCATGTGTCTGTTGGCCATCTGTATATTTTCTTTGGAGAAATGTCTATTTAGGTCTTCTGCCCATTTTTGGATTGGGTTGTTTGTTTTTTTGTTATTGAGCTGCATGAGCTGCTTGTAAATCTTGGAGATTAATCCTTTGTCAATTGCTTCATTTGCAAATATTTTCTCCCATTCTGAGGGTTGTCTTTTGGTCTTGTTTATGGTTTCCTTTGCTGTGCAAAAGCTTTGAAGTTTCATTAGGTCCCATTTGTTTATTTGTGTTTTTATTTCCATTTCTCTAGGAGCTGGGTCAAAAAGGATCTTGCTGTGATGTATGTCATAGAGTGTTCTGCCTATGTTTTCCTCTAAGAGTTTGATAGTGTCTGGCCTTACACTTAGGTCTTTAATCCATTTTGAGTTTATTTTTGTGTATGGTGTTAGGGAGTGTTCTGATTTCATTCTTTTACATGTAGCTGTGCAGTTTTCCCAGCACCAGTTATTGAAGAGGCTGTCTTTTCTCCACTGTATATGCTTGCCTCCTTTATCAAAGATAAGGTGACCAAGAAGACATTTTTAAATGACCTATTACAACTAAAGAGATTGAATTAGGAATTTTGAAACCGTCCACAGAGAAAAGCCCAGGCCCAGACAGCTTCACTGGTGAATTCCACCAAATGTTTAAAGAAGACTACTAATGGATTGTAGTTACTTTTTGAGGCAATGAAAATGTTCTGGAATTAGTGGTTCACAACCTCGTTTGGAGATATGTGAATTATATCTCAAGTATTTTAAAATTAGGGGGAGAAGCAAAACAAAAGCAATCTAGTAGAGTTATAACAATGGGATTCCTGGAACTTTTTTTTTTCTTATTGGTAAAGTTGAACATTATTTGAAAAGTTGTGAGTCATAAGCCCCTTCCATTTTTTTTTTTCAGTCCTAAAGTAGGTGGCTTCTTATTTCATCTCTTCCTTTTCTATACTGTGAAAGCTTTCAATAAAATTGAAGACATGAGTCATGCTAGGGGAAAATATATGCAATATATATAAGAATGGGAATATATATCCTTGATTTATAAAGAGCTCTTATAAAGCAATAAGAAAAATGCAAACATTCCATTGAAAAGTGGGCAAAGGATATGGAAAAACAATTCAAACGATAGGAAACAGCCAGTAAGCATATAAAAAATGGTCAGTCCCACTAATAACCAAACGTAACCATCAGGCTCCTGGAAATTTTAAAAGGTAGATACTATTCATCTTTGGCAGAGTGTGGGAAATGGGCATGCCCATATGCTGCTGGTAGTTTAAAAACGGTACACCTTTTCTGGACAGCTATTTGGCAGTTTCTATCAAAATCTTAAATGTATTCATCCTGTGACACAGCAATTAACTTCTGGGAATTTGTTCTATAGAAACATTCAGAGACACGTACAGATAAATGAGCAAATATGTTCCCTGAAGCCAGATTTGTATTAAAAATTCAGTCATCTCATAAACACTCCTTGACATGGGAATGGTTAACCAATTATTTAGGATAATAAAGAGTGGTTAAAAGAAATGAGGTGGATCTATTTACTGACTTGGAAGTGTCTATAAAATACATTATGAAGTTTCAATAAAGATCTGCAGAAAAATATGCAAACATAGTATGACTTCATTTTTGCAAAAAAAATGTAAACCCCAATATGCATGTGTGTATATGTATGTATACATGCAAGGTGTGTTATATATTTTCATCTATAACATATATGTATTACATATATATGTATAATAAATGTAACCGGTTACAGACCAAGCTGGACGCCTTAGAGTGAAGCAGAAACCATCCGCATCCTTCCTCACATTCTTACTAAACTTGCTCTGTGGACCTGTTCCCGCCACCTGCATGCACGTCAGCCATAGCTTTTCGGGCCTTTCTGAAATAGTAGATGAATAGCCCATCTCTTTTGGCACGAAACACTCCAGTCCAGTCCAGTGGACTTGAGGGTAGAGTCCTTTCCACAAGAAAGTGTCTCTACTCCCTGGCTAACGGAGGCCCAGAGGCCCATGGGGAAGCTGTGTAGACACCTGCCTGGCTTATCACCTGGCCTGTCCCTGGACTAAGGCCCCCAAGGACAGGCCCCATCCAAGTGGGGCCAGGGCCCTCTGGGTGGTCTGGGCCCACCTCCCCGCTGCAGGCCCACATACTCTCTGGGAACCCCTCTGGCCAGGTCCCACTTGGGCAGCCCTCACTCTGGCCGTAGCCCTGGCAGGAGTGCCACCCGTCCAGAGAGGCGCTTCCCAGGTGCTTCCTACAACCTCCAGACGCACAGGGTAGGGGGCTAGGTTCAGGGAAGGAAATGGACTTGCTGATGACATCTCCAAAGAACTTCTCTCCATCTACGATTCCAGCTCTCAGGCGAGGAGGTGGCTGGGGCCTGTGTGCCCCCCTGCCTTCCCCACACCGTGGAACCAGGGGCTGCAGAAGCACCACAAAACAGTCCTCAGTCCAGAGTGCAGAGGAGCTCTACTTTCACATCCCGTTGTGTAAAAGTACAGAAAAGATCTGGAGGGACACACAATGGCTTATCTCTGGGGAAGGGATGATAGCTGTTTACTCTTTATGTTACTGTAGTGTATGATTTTTTTAATTACTCATGTAAATGAAAAGACAATTAAGAAGAAAAAAGTCTCCCACGTCTGACTTTCTCAGTGTGAACAACTTGTCTTTTACTGAGGAAGCCCCATGCCGTCAGCAGAAGGCTCTGTATCCTCACGTCCACCTGAATTCACCTGAACTCCCAGGGACCACACAGTGGAGTCACCTGGGCACCATCCCCAGAGGTTCTGATGTCATCAGCCAGGAATGGGCGTGGGTATCAGGCAGTGTTAAAGCTCCCCAGGTGACTCCAAAGTGCAGCCGGGTTAAGCAGCAATGGGCTTGCTCCTTTTATGGGGCCCAAACCACGCCCAGCTATTCCCGTGCCCAACCTCCACTCCCCTAATTGTGTCAACACCACCTCCTCCTCCCAGGGGAGCTGGAAACACTGCAGAGGTAGAAGCAGCAGCACCTGGTGAGCAGAGGACGATGTAGGAGCCCAGGGCCAGGGCTGGCAGGGCTGACATCATGCTGCAGGACCACTCACTGGACAGCAAAGGGCATGGCCAGCCCACTGGAGAGGAAACCTTTCCCCTGGACCTGAGAGCCTGCAAGAGTCAGGGTCTGTTAAAGCATTTCCACTTTTCTCCAGCTTTCTTCCCTTCTTCTGGATCATCGGCTGCCACTGTTTCTTGTACACCAAGCAATCCCTGTTTTTGCTGTTAGAGTGTTGGTTTTCTTGCTTTATCTGGAAGACCTCTTTGACTGACTTCTTCTTTTTCCCCCACATGGGATGTAAAGGTGAATTTCTGAGCTCCTCCAGGCACAAAAATACCTCTATCAGTCCTCACACTTGACTAATAATGTAGCAGGGAGGAGCATTCTACGTTGGAGATCATCTCCACCAAACCTGGCAGATACAACACCACTGGTGCTGACGAGAAGTCTGCTGTCAGTTTGATTTCTGTTCTTTTTTGGCAACCTGCTTTTTCTTTCCACAAGTTTAGCAATATTTTTCTTACCCTTAGAATTCTGAAGTTTGGCTAGAATATATTTCCCCCAGGCCTCTCCTTTGGATGAGAAGCTGGGTAAGCGGGACAGGCTGGCAGCCCGGGACTCTCACAACTGCCGAAAATAAGAAAGCTTTATCCTGGGTGCAAAGCGTGTGAGGTCTTTCACTCCTGGAGAGCATCATCTCTCCTCTTTTATTCTCCTCCATGTCTGTTCTGAGGTCTCAGGTCACCTCAGGCTGTGCAATGATTCTCGGTCAGAGCCCAGCACCACCGCCAGGAGCCTGTCCAAGCAGACTGCCCACCTTCTTCAGAGAACGCTCTCGGTTTTATCCTGGAGGCAAGATCTGCTCTGGGCTACTCTGATCTGCAGTGAGTGTCAGTGGGGGCTCCCGGGGGGTGGCGGGGGGCATTTGTTCCACATAAGTTCTCATTCTTCGTGTTTAACCACGTGGAGCTTGGGGCTTCCCCAGGGCTCCGTGAAAAACTCACTCACGTGTCTCTCCAGGGTCTTGGGCTGCTTCGGCCTCTGCTCTGCTTTCCTTGTCAACCCATTCCGTTTTTATTTTCTAGGCATTCCTCTGCATGTCTGGTCTGCTGAGGTTATTGTGACTTCCTTCTTTTCACCTCATTGTCTCTCATTTCATTGGGACCCAGGGAAGGAGGAAAGCGGATGTGTGCCTCACCTACCAGCCCAAACTCTCAGGATAGTAACTTTATTAAATCAAAGTTCCGGAGAGAATCACAGTGATGACCTCATGCAAACCTCCCATTAGAGAGATGAGGAAACAGACCCAGAAAAGTCAGTGACTTGTCCATGTGTCACATCTGCTGGTCAGTGGGAAGCCAGGACAAACCAAGGGCCGGGCCACACAGGCAGTGCCCATAAGCCGAGACCATGAGGCTTCCCCGTTCCTGGAGGTTTGCTTTAATCAGGAAATCAGACAAGGCTTCAAACAAGAACAGGTAGGTGCCCTTGGCCCTGGCAGGACTGTGAACCAGCAGAGCCCGTCAGCGCTCTGGGGCCCTTGTGGCAGTCTGGATGGCTGTGGGATGCAGGGCAAACTGTCCCCGAGGGTCCCAAAGACCAGGCTGGCTGGACTTCCAAGATGGCCAAGTCAGCCCTGGGCACAAGGCACAGCCCTCCCCTGCCTAGCCGGGGGGGACTGCAGTGTCACCCAGCCCACCTCCCTCCAGCCCCTTGGGTCTAGGGCCTGAGCACATGAGCAGGACACAGGCAGCTGGACATGCCCACAGCCTTCAGACCCATCTTAGGGTCCAATCAGCAACACCTATGCCCAGACGTGGACTCAAGACACCGTGTTTTCCAAGTGGAAAGCCATCTTTTATTATTATTATTATTATTAATTTTAATTAGAGTATAGTTGCTTTACAATGCTGTGTTAGCTTCTGCTGTATAGCGAAGTGAATCAGCTATACGTATACACATATCTCCTCTTTTTTGGATTTCCTTCCCATTTAGGTCATCTCCTTCCCATTTAGGGGACTGAGTGGAGTTCCCTGTCCTATACAGCAGGTTCTGGTCCCTGGAGCCAGAGGGGGGTTGGAAAGAGGAGGAGGGAGAAGGAGGAGGGAGAAGACACCCCCCCACCTCTGGAAACAGTCTGCCCGCAGGACCATGCTGCAGGGGAGGTACAGCTCAGGAGAGGCCGAATTGGGACGTGTTTCAAAGTTAAATAGGGCAGAGAAGGGACAACACCAGCACATCACGTGAGAGTCATGTGGAGGCGAGTGATGATGGGCAGAGTGGCCACACGACGCAGCAGTAGATGAGATTTCCCCTGAAATGTGACAAAACCCTCGGGGCTACCCGACGTCACCCATGGAGGGAGTGGGGTGGGCCCTAGTGGCTCAGCTTTGGTGAGTGGGCAGCAACCTGTATAGTGTGAGAAGGGAGAAAATCTATAGGATGTGAAGAAGCAGCGGATTTGTGACGTAATGCAAAAGGAGTGCTGTGAAGCTTCTCCAACAGCCTCAACTGCTCCAGCTCCCGTCCCCTCCCTCAGTGGCATTTGGAGTCCATGTTGCATGGTTTAACACAATTATTATTCAAGTATTTAAAAGGTTATTATTTCCCTGACCAGACTGTAGGCAAATCAGAAGGCAGGGACTGGCGCCTTGAGGCCATGACATTCCTGCTGATCACTGGCTCTGGGATTTTACAGATGACTCCGTCCCTTCATCGTAACATCTGCCCTCAGCACTTTCTAACTCGAGGCTCTGTGCTCGGTGCCCAGGACACAACAGTGACAACACAGGGAGGACCCTGTCTGCGGAGATCTGGGGGCAATGATGATACAGCGTGTCAGGCGCCAGGACAGAAGAACAGGCAACTCTCGGGCCAGGAGGGAGGGATGCTCAGCCCAGAAGAAAGTGGCATGTAGGCTGAGGATGGACAGGTGGATGGGAAACTTGCCAGACAAATCCTGTGCGTGGTCAGGGGTTGGGGGCACGATTCCAAGTACAGGGAGTAGCATTCTGCAAGGGCACAGTAAGACACTGAGCGCCAGATTGGGGGTGGGTACGAAGACTAAGCTAGAGAAACAGGCAGAGGAAAACCAGATGGTTCAAGGATAGATAGGAAGCTATGTCAAAGTGTTTGGACTCTATTCTAAAGATAATAAGAGCCTGACAAGATGTTCAGCAGGAGAATGAGCTAAACAAATCTGAATATCAGAAAGATCTCTTGGGGCTTCCCTGGTGGCGCAGTGGTTGAGAATCTGCCTGCTAATGCAGGGGACACGGGTTCGAGTCCTGGTCTGGGAAGATCCCACATGCCGCGGAGCAACTAGGCCCATGAGCCACAACTACTGAGCCTGCGCGTCTGGAGCCTGTGCTCCGCAACAAGGGAGGCCGCGATAATGAGAGGCCCACGCACCGCGATGAAGAGTGGCCCCCACGTGCCGCAACTAGAGAAAGCCCTTGCACAGAAACGAAGACCCAACACAGCCAAAAATAAATAAATAAAAATAAATTAAAAAAAAAAAAAAAGAAAGATCTCTTTGGCTAAAAGGTAGAGCTGCGGTGGTGGCATGGGGTGGAGAGGAATTGGGCCCATTTGAGAGCTATTTAGGAGACAGAATTTCCAGACACGGTGTCTAAAGAAGGGCTGGGGAAAGATAACGAGGATGGACCCCGGGTTCAGATTCAGGCAAGTGAGTGGACAGTGGAGCCCATTCCTGAGGCAGGAGACTCAGCTTTGAGAGAGAAGTGAAGATCATTCACAGTTCTGGACATGTCTCCAGAGGAGAAACCACTTCAAAGGGAATAAATTAACAGCTGAAAAGGAATCGTTGTTCTAAGTTTATCAATTTCGTAGAAACACTTATAATCATATAAAGATTCATATAAGTACACAAAAGGAAATCTTGAGAGTGGCCAAAAAAAAAAAAAATCACCCAAACCTGCATCCTACATATATTCTACGGGGCAAGTCTGGAGCAGAGGTGCAAACTCCATGACCTTTTATACAACAGAGAAAACCAGATCATAACCTTGGGTGTGTCCTGACAACCGTCAGCAGAAGGACACTTGCGACATGAGAGTGAGCCTGGGTTGGGGATCTTTCTAAACCTCTCAGCACAGATGTTGTTACTTCAGGAGAGGAGGGGACCTGAACCTGTCCTCAGGGACTGGACAACTCAGGCACTCCTCGCCCTTCAGGAATTATTTTATTTTTAAATTCTCATCCAGTAAACCTGACTTGTTTTTGGTGCACAGTCCCATGAGTTGTGACACATGCCTAGATTCAGGTAGCCACCCACTGCCAGGACACAGAACTGTTCCATCACCCCCCCAAACCCTCCCCAGCACCTCTCCGTTATCCTCCCCTCCCCCTCCCCCAGCCCCTAGCAACCACTGATCTGTTCTCCGCCACTGTGGTCCTGTCTTTTCGAGAATGTCACAAAAATGGAATGGCACAGTATGTAACATTTTGAGACTGGCTTCTTTCGCTAAGCATGATGATTCTGAGATTCATCCAAGCTGCTGCGTGTACCCATAGTTTGTTCCTTTTACCCTTCTGGTATTAAACACAAAGCACTGACAGCGTTGCAAACATTTATTTGCTTTGCTCCTTTTATCACCTACGTGGATACTTTTCTCTTACATGGATGCCAGAGAAATCGTCTTTGTCACAGGGGCCCTGGTAGCAGCAAACCAAATTCATCATATGGGGTACGCAGTAAATCAGTGCCTCTTGCTGAAATAGATTAGAAAACACTACAGCCCTGAAGGTTCCGTTTGGTATAACTCTGCGGGGGAAGTCATGTTTAACTCCTAAAGTAGGGATGCTCTATGTAACCCAATGAAAAAAAGAAAAATTAACCTATAATTCTTCAAAAGCCTGGCTTGGGAGATACGGTTAAGCCTCAGCTATTGCTTTTCCTTACCATTCTCATAAAAATAAGAGAGGAGGGGTGCAGAGCAATTCTGTGCTCAGCTCGCCACAGACTTTTGAGCTACAAGGCAACTCGGGACGGCACGCTCACGTTGTGCCATCCTTTGCGCCAGCAGACATCACTGGACTCCGGCATGTATGTGCTCAGCACAGCACTGGGCACAGAGGTGGTGAACCCCCTGCCCTCGAGGGGAGGGGCAGTTCCAGATGATCCCCAAACTGTGGAGCCCACTGTGAGGGTTCCTCCAGCCAGCTTTCCTCCCTCACTGCAGCTTGCTGAGGTTCCATTAAAATCACAGCCCCCCCCCAAGCTTTCATCATCAATGGGGTGGGTCAGGGGGCCCCAAAGCCTGCTGAGCAGCTGGGGAGGCTGATGTGGGATTTACTGTTTGTCACGTATAAGCCCCGAACGGTGAATCCACATGTAACTGATCAAGAGTTGATCGCGTGAGGGTCTAGATCCAGATCCAAAGACTATGGGATCACCTGAAGGAAAACTGTCTGCTGGTCATTCGGCTGGCATGTGGAGTTTTATTGCTGGTTGTTGGAGTTTTACTGCTTTTTTTTCCACACCAAAAAGAAACAACAGTCAACAGTCAGCGCTCATTTAAAGGGCCATGAGCAAGTCAACGTGGTAGGCAACACGGGGGTCTCAGAGAGATCAGAGTCCTCACTTCCCTCAGGTCAGGGGGCAGAGAAGGCATGCCCACAGTAAAAGCATCAGAGCATGGTGTCACCTGATGAGTGCCGACGTGGGACCAGGTGACAAACGTCACCACGTTTAGGAAAGGGGGGTCCAGAATGGCCTGCCAGCCATCCCGGCTCTCAGTCAGGCAGGGCACACCTTGAGCCCTCTTACCCCACCAGAGCGGGTGCACTCTGGGCCCAGGGCAACACAGCACGGAGCCTTCAGGGATGCGTGGACGGAGGCCTTGTAGCCTGTCACCGCAGACCGAAAAGGCCAAGGGCAACGGAGACACCGCCACTGTGCTCAGGGGACACGAGGGCACCCTGGGCCCATTCCCACGAGACCGTCTGTTTTTTTCTTAAGTAGAAGGATGCACCAATTTCTGCCAGAAGGGGTGTGTTTCTCCAAAAAGAGGAAGAGACTGAAGTCCAGAGAGGGGGCATGATGAAGAGGCTCCTCTGGGGTGACTGCCAGGCCCCCACAAGGCCAAGATGCTGGAAGCACCGCTCCGACCCCCCCAAGCTCAGCGGGAGGGGCCTTGTGGGCAGGAGAGGTGGCAGCCCCTGAACACGACAGTCCCCTGCTGCCACGGGAGCCAGCCCACTCCGCCCAGATCCCAGTCCTAGCAAAAGGCCACTCGGCCACTCTTCCCCACACAGCCTGATGGTCCAGTGGCAAGAAGGGGCCGAGGGTCCATCACTGGCCACCGGGCAGCACAGAGGGATGAGACAAGGTCATGTGACCTCAAGCCATTAATCCTTTCTTTCACATTGAAAAATATTTAATAAGCACCAAGGATTTACTATATAGCACAGGGAATTACACCCAATCTATGGTAATAACCCATAATGGAATACAATCTGCAAAATGCTGGATCACTCTGCTGAATACTCTACTCCTGAAACTAACACGATATTGTAAATAACTGTACTTCAACTTAAAAAACATTTTAAATATGTAATCAGCACCTAAAAACGACAAAAATCTACAGGACAAGAGTCCTCATATAACCTTGTAGTTTCGCGAGCGAGTCGGGCAGACACGATAAGTTACACGAGTCCACACGAGAAGGAAATCACATCCTTGAGGCAGAACGTGGGCAGGTGCCAAATGGACGGCCCAGTGGCTGCCATCACTCTGGGTTTGGAGGCCCGGGGAGGATGCTGTGACGCGGGGACCACAGCCAAGCTCTGAAGGGCAGGGAGGGAGGGGACGTCCAGGTGAAGGGACAGGGCGGGTGGCCTTGCAGGAGGGGATGCCCCTGAGTGCAGTGCAGCAGTAACAAAGGCAAGGCGTCAGCAGACAGACTGGCCCGAACGGACTGGAGGGAAGAACGTGGCTAAGGAGGAAATGAGGGAAAAAATGCTGAAAGGCTGGTGCTGCCTGATAACGGAGGGCCTGAGGGCGAGACCCCTGGATGTGTGTTTGGGAAATCTTGGCCCAACGGGAGTGAGAGGGAGGGACTAGAGGCTCCACGTGTGGGTGCCCTGGTGGCCCCTGCAGCCAGAACCAGGCTACTAAACCTGCCCAGCAATGAGTCCCCCAGTGGCCCCCCACCCCGCTCCCAGCTTTCCAAAGGGGGCTGAGGAGCAGGAGAGAAAAAAGGCAGAGGTGGGACTCAGGGCCTGTCAACTGCGCAGGTGTACAGGGTGCGGAAGGTGGGCTGTTTAATAAAGCAGAGGAGGGCAGGCCTCCCGAGAGAATCACACAGAGCCGTCCCATCCTGATCTGCATCCCAAAATGATGTGAGGGCCCGAGCCCAGCCAGGGGGAGATCTGAGCCTCTTCCCAAAGCCTCATGGGGCAGAGCGAACCAGCCACAGGAAATAACCAGAGACGGCCCGGGTTCAGGGCCGGTGGTGGCCGCCCAGACAGCACCTCCTCATCTGAGAAGGAGCAGGTCCTCCAGCTCCACCTTCAGTGATGGTGGCAGTCAGAGGGTGAATTAAGTTCCACTGAAAGGAAGACTGAGCACCTCCCCTTCCTTAGGACAGGAAGTGATTCAACAAGTAAAGAGGGTAGGGATGTCCCTGGTAGTCCAGTGGGTAAGACTCCACGCTCCCAATGCAGGGGGCCCAAGTTCGATCCCTGGTCAGGGAACTAGATCCCACATGCATTAACTAAGAAGTCCGCATGCTGCAACTCCAAAAAAAAAAAAAAAAAGATCCCGCATGCCGCAACTAAGACCCGGTGCAGCCTAAATAAATAAATAAAAATTAAACAAACAAACAAACAAATAAAGGGGTAAAGGGCAGGGGGGAGGGTGTTCAAAGCAAGGGGCTCCGCCACTTAGAGCAAGGTGAGCTAGGGCAAGTCCTGTGACCCCTCGTGGCCTCTCTTCACTCCCTCTTCTGTGAAATGGGACCATACCTCTTTGCAGGGCTGCTGAGAACTAAATGAAGCTAGGCTGGCACAGGACCTGGCCAGGGAAAGGCTAATAAACAGTGACCGTTTTGGGCCTCATGAGGCCCTGGAGCCTCTGCTGCAGCGGGAAGGTCGCCAGCACCATGCAAAAGGTTTTCCAGTTTGGGTTCCCACAAGCGACAGGAAGCACCCTTCCCACCAAAGGTCTGCCCATCCCCAATGCTCAGGGAGCCCTGATCCTATATATATGGCACATGGGGCACGGGTGAAAGCACCATCCCAGGGCTCCCTCTCTCCTGAGCCCAGAGCCCTGGGGGCACAGAAGACATCCCAGGGGGACCAGCACAGGTGACCTGGGGGTCCTGACATAGCACCAGCGCCCCGGCGCAGGGGGCCACAGGCTAATGTCGCATCCACTGAGCATCTCACCCAGGATGCTTATCTGTGTGATGGGACCACACATCAGACCACAGGGCCCCCAATCTGCAAGGAATCCTTCTGTCTCTACTTCAAGTCCTGAATCACAGAAGAGACAGTCCAGAGGCGGGCTCGCTTAGGAAGCCAAGTAAGCACCCTTCCCTCTGTGCCCCCGGCCCTCGTGGAGACCGGCAGAGCCAGCACCCTGAATCCACCCTGAGTCCAGGTGGCCTGGAGCAGAGGCACTCACTCCTGCCTCACCGCCCCCAGGCCCTGCAGACCCAGTGCCAGGACAAAGGAGCAGTTAGTGCTGCGGCCAAGGGCACCTGGCCACCATCGGGCAGCTGAGGGACCAGCTTTCCTGAACCCGCCAAATGCCCACCTCGGGCCACATCACTGTTCAGAATTCCCTGATTATAAATCCATTTTGTTTACCCCCCTATTTTTTAAAAATCCCATCTAGGAAAAAAATAAAGGAATCTTCGGGATTCACTGTGTCAAACAATTCCACCTGTGGGAAGAGGCCACAGCTCTGCAGGCACATGGACGAGAGACAAGTTTAAACCACTGCAAACACTTAAGTCAAGGGATAGTTTTTTTTTTTTCTAAAGCAACAATATACCATGATGAAAAACATTTGCATTCTCATTAACTCCGAATGCTGAGAATGAGCTAAGGCTTCTTAACGTGTCTCACCCTGCAATTGTTCTGCAAGTGGATCTTAGCAGTAAGTTTTATTTCTGATACGTCACTGAGTTAGGAAAAAAAACATTCTTCCGGCATTATCCCTAGGCACACACACAGGTGTGCGGTCCTGAGATTAGAAATGCTGCTGCAACCATGACTCCTGCTTTCCTAGCCCTCCGTCCAGGTGGTGCTCCCTTGTCTGATCTCTGGCGCCCGAATGACATCTGCAAAACACAGTCCCCGGAGCCGCCCTCATCCCACGGCCAGCGATACCCTGAGCTCCTGGCAGCCTCGCGGTGGAGCCAGAGCCTCAAACCCGGTGAGGACGAGAAAAACAATCCCCAGGAGAGAGAGTTATACAAAGTGAGGGGCCGCCGAGAAGGCAGGTACCAAATGCAAAAGAGGATGAACTGACGTACCCACTCCTTCACACGCACCCGCTTGAGTTCATTTTAGGCCTGTCCTCACTTAGGTCCCCCCTCATTCATGCTTTTCTTGAGAACAGTCCACGGGAAGCCGCCCCCTGCATGATTACAGTATTACAGTCACCGTACACTGCTCTGTCCCACTCACTCCCCGTGGAGATTTGTTCAACGCACAAGGCCTCTTGGCAGGAGCCTTCCCGGAGAGCATTTTTTTTATTATTACTAGTTCCCCGACCAGGGATGGAACCTGTGCCCCCTGCAGCAGAAGCGTGGAGTCTTAACCACCGGACCACCAGGGAAGTCCCCCGGATAGCACCTGACTTGGAGTTCAAGCCCAAGGCCTGAGTCCTTGCCCCAGACGTGCCACCTACCACAGGAATAACCTTGGGAAAACCACAAGATCGTTTTCTGCCTGCCTCTTCATCTGGAAAGGTGGAGAAGGAATTTTTCTGGTCCATTCTGAGGATACAGTGGGATACGGCACATGGATGCCCAGCCTTTCATCTACCGTGTTTACTGACACAAATTTCAATCAGAGCAGGAAAAAGGCCACCTTTATTTCTCCCCACAGCCCCTCTCCCACAGCTCAAGGTGGCATATGTGACAAGAGCGGGGCCCCAGTGGACTTGCTCACATCCACAGGCCCCTCCAGGCCTCGCCTCCTTGCAGCTGAAGCGGACCCACATTCCAGAGCCCTCGGGAGGGTCTGTGGGACCCTCACTCCACCCCAGGGCCGGCAGGGCCCTTCTTGTGCCTTTTTACACAATGAAAACATCTGAGGCCTGACTGATGTTGGGCTGGCCCTGGTCTCTCTTCCCACAGATCCTGCCTCCAAAACGGACCTCGAAAATCTGGAGAATTCTTTTCCTCCACCTGCTGCCTCATGTGCGCAGAACCGAAATAGCAGAACACGTATCCTCGTGAAGATCAGACCCCAGGGGCAGCCTCGTCCACAAATGACCACGCGACAGCTCTGTTAGAGGGCATGATTCCCATCATGGGACGCAGTGGAAAGGAACATGGGATTGAAATCCAGACTCCTGGCTTCAGTTTGTCTGCATGGCCGTAGGCAGGTAAGTGAATCTATCTCCCCATCCTATCCACTGTACCACCGGGCCCTGTGTCATCCGGTGTGGCAATGCCCAGGAAAGCACCCTGCAAATGATAGGGTGCCATGCAAACAAGAGGTGCCCTACAGGTGCACCCTGTCCTGCTTCAGGACTCCGCACAACATCACAGTTTTGAATGGAAATGTTGCTTTCACAGTAAAATTACACAGGTTCTCAAAAAAGATCAAAGTGAACTCAAGAGCCTACCGTACCAACCACTGTCATTTCAGTATGGTTCCCCCCAGGCCTTGTCCTTGTCAGCACTACATTTTGTTCTCAGTCATTCACAAAACAAATATTTACTGACTACCGCTAAGTTCCAGGCGCTGTGGTAGGCGCTGCAGATTCAGCTGTGAACAACCACAAAAGACTGAGTCCTTGTTCTCATGTTCTAAGGGGGAGAGAGACAATAAACAAACAGGTATCCAACATGCCGGTGGAGGTGAGGGCTTTAAATCCCAAAGCGCAGTAAAGGAAGTGCTATTTTATATCAGGTGATGGGAAGGGCTTCTCCGAGAAGCTGACAGTTGAGCGGAGACCTGAAGGAAGTGAGGGGGTGCGCCATGGGGATGTGGAGGGGAAGAGTCTGCAGGCACCGGGTTGGGGGGTGGGGAGCAAACTCAAAGCAGAGGGATCAAGGGGAGATCAAGAGAGATCAGAGCCATGCTGGGTGCTGGGTGGGGAGGAGGGTACACAGCAAGGAGAGCCTTGTAGCACCTGGACAAGACTTTGAATTTTATTCTGAGGGAAGTAAAAAGCCATCGGCAGGTTCCAAGCAGAGGGCTGGCACAATACGACATACATTTAAGTTTCATTTTCCAATTAATCTTGCTAGTATACAGCAATATTAATTTTTGCATATTCACCATGTATCCTATGACTTTGCTAAATTCACTTATTAGTTCTAGTAGCATTTGCATAGATTACTGAGAATTAGGTCTTCTGCAAACAAAGATAATTTCACTTCTTCCTTTCCATCCAACCTTCTTGCCTTTTATTTCTTCTTGCTGCCTTTTTGCATTGATTGCACTCCAGGGCTGGGCTGTACGGCATTGTAAGCAGGCTCCCTTGCCTTCTTCCTGATCGAGGGGCAAACATTCCATGCTCCACAGTTTAAAATGACTTTAGCTGTGGGTTTCTGGAAGCTGTCCTTTAAGAGACTGTGGAATTTTCCTTTTATTCTGAGTCTGCTGAGAGTTTTTAGTGATAAATAGGCTGTGAGACTTGTCAAAAGCTTTTTTTTAAAAGCTTTTTTTTTTCTGCATCTAATGAACAGGTAATATTTCTTTTTTATTCAGTTAATGTGGTGAATTACACTCATTGAGTTTCACATGTTAAACCAACCTTGCATTCCTGGGATAAACCCCATTTGGTCACGAGGTGTTATTCTTTTTAAATATTGCTGTATTCAATGTGCTAGTATTTTGTTATATTTTGTGTCCCTATGCTCATGAGAAATACTGATCTGTAACGTCTTTTCCTTTTTCTAAATCATGGTTATGCTGGTCTCATAAATTTGGGAAGTGTTTCCTCTTTCCTCTTCCTCTATGAAAGAATTTGTATAAGACTAGTGCTATCTCTTCCTTAAGTGTTTTCTAAAATTCACCACTGTAGCCATTTGGCCTGGAGTTTTCTTTGTGGGCAAGTTTTAAATTACAAATTTTAATTTTTTTAAAACTAAAATTCAAGGCTATTCAGATTGTCACTTTCTTCTTGTGTTAATTTTGATAATTTGTGTCTTCCGAGGAATTTATGTCCATTTCATCTAATTTTTTTCTGAACTTATTGACAGGAAGTAGTTCTTAATACTCCATTATTAACCTCTTAATGTCTGTAAGATGTATAGTAATAGGCCCCCTTTCATTCCTGATGTTGCCAATTTGGTTCCCTCTTTTTTTTCTTGAATATTCTTCTTAGGAGTTTATCAATTTCATTCATCTTTTATAGAACCAACTTTTGTTTTTACTGGTTTTTCTCTATTGCTTGTCTGTATTCTTTCATTTACCCTCCTCTTGTTTCTTGTGATACTTTTTACTGTTACATGTATTAGAAACTCCTCAGTAAAACTGCTATTATTATTGCTTTAAACCATCAATTGCCTTTTTTTTTTAACATCTTTATTGGAGTATAATTGCTTTACAATGTTGTGTTAGTTTCTGCTGTATAACAAAGTGAATCAGCTATACATATACATATATCCCCATATCTCCTCCCTCTTGCGTCTCCCTCCCACCCTCCCTATCCCACCGCTCTAGGTGGTCACAAGGCACCGAGCTGATCTCCCTGTACTATGCAGCTGCTTCCCACTAGCTATCTATTTTACATTTGATAGTATATATATGTCAGTGCTACTCTCTCACTTCGTCCCAGCTTACCCTTCCCCCTCTCCATGTCCTCAAGTCCATTCTCTACATCTGCGTCTTTATTCCTGTCCTGCCCCTAGGTTCTGCAGAACCCTTTTTTTTTTTTTTTAGATTCCATATATATGTGTTAGCATATGGTATTTATTTGTTTTTCTCTTTCTGACTTACTTCACTCTATATGACAGACTCTAGGTCCATCCACCTCATTACAAATAACTCAATTTCATTTCTTTTTATGGCTGAGTAATATTCCACTGTATATATGTGCCACATCTTCTTTATCCTTTCATCTGTTGATGGACACTTAGGTTGCTTCCATGTCCTGGCTATTGTAAATAGAGCTGCAATGAACATTGTGGTACATGACTCTTTTTGAATTATGGTTTTCTTAGGGTATATGCCCAGTAGTGGGATTGCTGGGTCGTATGGTAGTTCTATTTTTAGTTTTTTAAGGAACCTCCATACTGTTCTCCATAGTGGCTGTATCAATTTACATTCCTACCAACAGTGCAAGACGGTTGCCTTTTCTCCACACCCTCTCCAGCATTTATTGTTTGTAGATTTTTTGATGATGGCCATTCTGAAGGGTGTGTGGTGATACCTCATTGTGGTTTTGATTTGCTTTTCTCTAATAATTAGTGATGTTGAGCATCTTTTCATGTGTTTGTTGGCAATCTGTATATCTTCTTTGGAGAAATGTCTATTTAGGTCTTCTGCCCATTTTTGGATTGGGTTGTTTGTTTTTTGATACTGAGCTGCATGAGCTGCTTGTGTATTTTGGAGATTAATCCTTTGTCTGTTGCTTCATTGGCAAATATTTTCTCCCATTCTCAGGGTTGTCTTTTCGTCTTGTTTATGGTTTCCTTTGCTGTGCAAAAGCTTTGACGTTTCATTAGGTCCCATTTGTTTATTTTTGTTTTTATTTCCATTTGTCTAGGAGGTGGGTCAAAAAGAATCTTTCTGTGATTTATGTCATAGAGTAAACCATCAATTGTCTTTTAAAGAAATTTTAAACTGGGAAAACAAATTCTTTTATATTTACCACATAGTTCCCATTTCTGGCACTTTTCATTCCTTTATATGCATCTATATTCCATCTGGTGGCATTTCCCTCCAGGCTGAAGACTTTCCTTTAATGACTCCTGCACTGTAAGTCTGCAGAGAACAATTTCTCTCAACTGTTGTCAATCTGAAAATGTCTTTGTTTCACATTTATTTTTGAAAGATAATTTTTTTTTCAGAACTTTAAAGATGGCATTCCACATCTTCTAGTTTGCATTGCTTTCAGTAAGAAGTCAAGTATATCCTTGTCTGTGTCACCCTATATGTAACACAGTTGACCCCTGAACAACATGGGGGTTCATCTGTGTACAACTTAGAGTCAGCCTTCCATATCCATGGTTCCTCCAAATCCACGGATTCAACCAGCCACGGGCCACGTACATAGTATTTACTATTTAAAAATATCAGTGTATAAATGGACCCACACGGTTCAAGCTCACATTGTTTAAGGGTCAACTGTGTATCTTTTTTCTTCCGGCTGCTTTTCATCTTTTGTTTTCAGCAATCTAATTCTGGTGAGCCTAGGTGTGGTTTTCTCTGGGTTTACCCTGCTTGGGTTACTTGAAATTCTAAAATCTGTATGTTGAGATTTTTTTCATCAAATTTGAGGAAATTTCCTCAAATGTTTTTCTGCCCCAATCTTTCTCCTTCTAGAACTCCAATTACACATACGTTAGACTACTTGATATTATCTCTCACATGACATTGAGGCTCTGTTCATTTTTCTTCAATTTTTTTTTCCTCTGTACTTCAGTTTGAATGGTTTCTATTGATCTACCTTCACGTTCACTGATATTTTCTTCTATAGTGCCCAAACTGCTGTTGAATCATCTAGTGAATTTTTCATTTCAGATACTGTATTTTTCAGTTGTAGAATTTCTATTTGGTTGTTTCGTAAATTTCCATTTCTCTACTGAAATTCCTATCTGCTTGCTCATTATGTTTCTATGGGTGTGTATCTAATGACCTTTTTCTCTTTGTTACTGGTCACACTGTTTACATGTCTAGTGATGTTTTTATTGTATGCTGGATATTGTAGATAACACTTTGTTTAAATAGTGTTGAGTTTTATTCTGGCAGACAGTTAGTTGACTGGCATATCACCCTGATCCTAATGAGGCTTGTTTTTAGGTCTTGTTATTGTGGGTTTGGCATGGTCCTTACTCCAGATTAAAGAAATCCTATTCCTAAGGTGTGGCCTTTCTGTGGCCTCAGTTGTTCAGTAAGAGCTCCTCACTCTGGAAGGTTAGAGCTCTATGTCTCCCAGCACTGTGTGACCTCCAGAATCTTTGTTTAGCTTACTACCTGCTCCTTAGTAGTTGTTCTTTTCTGAGCCTCGAGGAGCCTTGTCCTGTGTAAACACAACTTAGTATTATGCAAGACTAGGTGACCACTTTGAAGATTTCAGGAACTTCGTCTCCAGTACACTGTGCCCCACAGATTCCAGTTGCCTCAGCACCCCCGAATTCTGACCTCTGTTTCCTCTGCCCATCTCTCTGTTGGTCTCTGCTCCCCTGTGTCTTGGTTTTGAAGGCTCTCCCCCACAGAAAGCCAGGATGGATGTGGAACTTGCCTCACACGCTTCCATTTGGATCACAGACCACTGAACATCGTTCCATTCCTGACAACAGTTGCTTCATATATTTTGCCCAGTATCAAAATTGTTGGAAAAAGACTAAATCCAATACTTATTATTCCACTATGGCTGGGATTGGAAGTCTGATTGTATTCTGACTCTGGCTGCTGTATAGAAGAAACTACAAAATGAACTACTTACCCTAAGGCCACATAAAAAAAGATTGATGATGGAGTTTCTCTTGGAGCAGAAAATGCTAATGCTTTGACACCTGTTAAACACCTGTGCAAATCTGGCAAGGCATCAGGAGTAAAATGTACTTTCAGATAAACCCATGGGAACATGAGGCCAGTTCTCATCTCTGACACCAAGTAGAGACCTGCAGTTTGGGAGGCTGGAATAAAAGGACCTCCTTCCATAGTTCTTCTGGTTGAGCTCAGCCACAGCCAGAGCAGGAGCTGGCAGTGTTCCTTCCCCATTCAAAGCTGTAACCAGTGGACTGACTGGCCATCTCATCTGGGAAACCAGCCACAAGGGCAGAGGAACCCAAGTGTGTGACCTGGGGAGCTCTGAGGTCACCCTCAAGTATTGGGTCTCATTTAGACAATTCCAAATCTTCAGCTGTGGGGCAGGAAACGGGTCACATGCTGTTACTCTTGCAATGCAGGACCAAGTCAACCCTCCAACAACAGTTATTTTCTTAGCAAATGCCTGCCCCTCACTACAAATGGGGATCTGGATCAGGGGAAGCCCGCAGTCTTCCCTGGCCACCCAGCTATATGACGCCACGGTTTCTCCCATCCACAGCCTGTGGACGGCTTGTCACGCTAACAGCTCGTCAGGGAACAGGAAGATTTTATCAGCCCAAATAAACACCCGAACTCAAACTCACCCTATCGCTGTGAATGTCTATCAGGCAGATAAATACACGAAAGAGCCGCCCCCTCCCTTCCCTGGTACAAGCTGCCATTTGCCCTGGACAACAGACCGAGGCTTGGGTGTCAAGTGGCTCACAGATCCAATGACCTTCCCTCCATCCCCTCCACACCCCGGCACTGCTTCAGGAGAGCAGCAACGTCCAGAATCCACTTGAGAAGTGGCCTGAACCTCACAATTTCCATTACAAGTCCACGTGCGCAGAAGTGAACGTCATTTACACCTCACCTATCTTCTCTCAGCCTGGACTGAGCCTCTATTTGCAGAACCAGCCAGAAGAATCCTAAAGGTTCAGAGGTCTACACAGAGGAAGCCCACTGCCCAAAACTTCCCTCCCTAACCCTATCTTTAAAAGCGTAATGCAGATGCTAATAGCAGGGACTGGACAAAGATGTCCTGATTTTAAGCCTCACACAGTGAATCAGCATTTCAGAAACTCTGCTCCCTCAGAGACCCTGTGAGAACTCTCCGGCAAAGTTTCATAAGAGATTGGCGGAGGGCTGTCAGGCAATTTCTGTGTAAGCTTTCTGCACACGCCACGAAATTCTTATTTTCCAGAGCCCTAGACAACAGTAGCAAATTCTTAAATTTCCCTTACGATATTCACATTAGATTCCTTGGGCTTCTCAAGGGGGGCTTTTTGTTCATGAAGTTATTTTCTTTATTTGGTTCAATTTTCTGCTGATTTACATGTAGCAGCTGTGTGATGTAATAGCTACCGCTCATAAGAAGAGGTGGGCAGGTATGGAAGAATTCCTATTAAATGTCTGAGAAAGCAGTCATGATTCTTAGACACAGGATCCCAGAGGAGTTTCAGAATGTTTCCATGCAATTTGGACCCAGGCAACTGTCATCAAACCACTGTTCAGGAAACCTGCAGATGCAAACGAAATGAGCCGTCAAGACGCGAGCCAGCAGCGGCCATGTACGAGGAAGCCGCCTCCCTGCCGCACATCCCTGCTCTGACCTGCAAAGGCCCACTGCAATCTGATGCCAGGCTGAGCCGGTTTCCCCCAGGGGAACATGCACCTGGCACCGAACACTCCATCTGCTAGGGCGCCCCCAGCCACCCGGCCAGCTGCTCTTTTCCCTGCTTCCCTTTTGGTCAGAGGAATCCTGTTCCCGAGCCACCCGTAAACTCACAGAGCCTGTCCCCAGGTCCAAAGCCCATCAGCGGGCATGACGAAGGGGCAGCGATATGGCTGAGGGACAACGACGATAAAATGAACGGGTATCAGGGCTCTGGCAGCTTTCAAAAGGGGTTACTGAATCCTGAAGATGGAAATGGCTGCATTTTGTGCAGGTTCTCAACCCTCCGGGCTTAATAAAACACCCTTCAGCAATAAGCCCGTCCTGTCATCGTGTCCTTTCTCTCCAGCATCGCACGGGGGGCAGGGGGGAATGCTGTTCCCTCCCCACCAGCCTGGCACCACCTCCCACCTCGGCTCCACCCGCTCCTGCAGCTGCTCCAGCTGCTGGAGCAGATTTCAGAGACCTCTTGCCAACAGGCTGTGGGTCAGGACCACCCTCAGGCAGGACACACCGCACACCTTTTGTGAACAGCACAGGGCAGCATTTTCTCTGAGGATGCATTCTGAGTACTTCTTTGCTTCCCAAACCACTGCTCCGAGGACACCCCGGAACCAGTCAGCTCTGGCTCACATGACAACCGTTCTCCCCAAACAAGGAGCAGCCTGGAAGCCACACGGGTCAAGGTTAAGGTGTCCTTCCCTCCCACACCCACCCACCGCCAGAGTGTGGGCTTAGAGGCCATCAGGCCTGGGCCCGTTTACAGGGGGACCCCAGCAAGGGTCTGTCCCCAGCGCACACGTTTGATTTTCTGCAAAGTGCAGCCGATAACTGCGCCTACTCTCGGGACCAAGAGGAGGATTAAATCAGGTGAGACAGGTCAACTGTGAGGCTCAAGGGTGCATGCAATTACCTCTCAGACAAAAGGGCTGTTCAGGACTCAGGTTCCAGTGAGCTTGCTGGACACAAAGAATCAGAAAAATCTAAGAAACCATTTATTTTTCAAGAAAGGTTGAGAAGTTGTCTTCAACCCCATGTGGCTGCCAGGAAGTGGAGGATATAGCAGTGTACATCTAACCCCTCGGGCCTGAGGCAGGCTGGGCTCACAGTAGCTGTGGTCGCACACAGCAGCTATGGGACGAATATCACACCCATGCTGCTGGCCAGGCATTATAAACCTTGATTGGGATTAAAAAAAAAAAAAAAATCTTCCCCAAATAATTTTTCCAACATTTAGCCTACTGCAAACTACTTCACTCTTCTCAGCTACCATGTTCTGGAAAATACAGAAGTTGTCCAAACTCTGGAACTATTCTTGCTCCAAGATTCCCCAGGTCGGGGCTTGCTGATGGGGTCTTTACACCCGGAGTTCTGGGTGGGGCCGGGGGCGGGGGGGCTTGTCCCAAGGCCAGGCACCTGGGTCCCTCAAAGGGACATGTTAATTCTGGCCCTGCCCACCTCGCAGTTAATGGTGGGCCCAAATAAGACTGCTGGGTGCAAGCTGTGCCTTGAAAAAAAACAGACGGTTCTATAGATGGGGAGGTTTCTCCAGACTATGGGACACTTTGCACAGATGCCCCCGGCAGCCCCAGGTGCCGGCCCACAAGCACTGACTGAGGGTCCTGGGCCTCCGTGGGCAGAGCACGAGGTCAGGCACTGATGGACGAAGCTGACAGGATGCAGTCCCTGCTCTCAGACTCCCACAGACGACAATCCGCCCCCTTAGTGTGCGAGGTCCAGGTGTGTTCAGCGTCATGAGGATGCCCAGATCGATGCCAGGGCCAGAAGGGGAGGCACCTGCAGGAACGGGAGCCGCCGAGCCTCTGCGGGACAGGGTGCCGGTGGCCCGCGGTGGCCTCCTGAATCCAAGCACTGGGGCCTGAGGCAAGGCCGGCACTCCCAGGCAGAAATTACCTGCTGAGCCTCAAAGCTGGGCCACCCTGAAAACCTGTGGATGCTTTGTTTTCTTCCCCAAACCGTTCAGTTCACATGATTAAACCCACAGAAACCCCAAGCACACCAATTGCTCTGCTCGCATGCGTCTCACATGGCAACAGGAAAACCGCAGAGGTGACAGTGGAAAAATGTTCTTTCGAGAACAATACTGACACACATGTGCTTAACTGTTTTACTGTCCCAGCTGGCTGACTCATTTGGTGGTGACGCAAGTGCCAGGCCCCTCCCCGCCCCTTGTTTGGCCCTAACTGGCAGCGGGAGTGTTTCCTCTGGTGACAGCCACCAGCGTCCTGGACGACACACCTGTGCCCGGGATTGGGGAGAGCGGGAAAGGGGCAAGGGAGACCACAGCATTTTGCAATTGATTGAAATAGCCATGCTAACTGCTCATTCCTTTGAACTAAAAGGCAGTCTGCAAAAAGTAAAAGAACAGCAAATGGAGGAGGGGGCCGTGCTGTCGGGCGGTGGATGGGATGGGTTCAACGTGGCCCAGGTATGCTGCAGGCAGGTAAAGGCTCTGGGTTGAAGGTCAACAGCGAGCATGGTGATGCCCACTCCTGTCTGCCACCCACTCCTCAGGGGTGACCTGGCCGTGCTCGCCCGGCCCCACCTCTGTCTCAGGCGCTGGGCTCACACCACCTGTGGTTGCACAGATCTGCTGCTCCGACCCACTGCTCGTCTGCAACGGGGCGTGTGCCGGGCACAGACAGGCGTGTCCCCCCCCCCTCCAGGCCCGTGATGGCTCCTGAAAGCCATCCCCCCGCCCCCCGCTGCGGCTGGGGGCCGCCTGCCTCCCACCCCCGACTGGCACGGCCGCCCCCTCCCCTCGGCAGCCCTGCTGAAGCAACTGAGCTAATTCTGGGCTCCCTGCCACCCGCACAAGCCCACGCGCACGTGTTCTGACTCATTTCTGAGGCGCCTGGAAGCAGGGGCCAGGAGACAGGCCACAAGGCGCCCACGAGCACCCCATCAGCTCAGGGCCGGGGGTCCTCGGCCTGGCAGGGAGGCCTCTAATCACTTCCACAGATCACACTGGTGGGGACGAGCCCCGATTTTGAACTCCACGGATGGATGTCTTGAGACGTCCAGCCATGTGCTCGTGGTACACAACCATGGAGTTAAAATCTGGAGTTAAAAATTAAACCTGTCTTACTGTTTACCATCGAGACCCGTTTGGCGTGTGGAAAATTCTCACCCTATTGCCAACGTTCTCAAACCTAAAAGACATGAGATCAGAAAAGAAGGGAGAATTTACATCTAAAAGCTCAGTTCAATCTATTTCCAAAACCATTTCCTGGACACCTATTTTGCGTTATTCTTCCACATCCCCAAGGACCTCAGGCAGAGTCTCCACCCTCAAGAGACGGCCGTTTCTGCCCTACCTGTAGCGGCGGTACGATACAGCGCGAGAAGGGAAGCGACACGGAACAGTTACATCTGCGCAGGAGGTGAGGGAGGGGGAAGAGTGACCTGTGGGCAACCCACGGGCAGTGAGGACACAGGCCTGCAGCCTCTGGGGATGTCTGGGGAACAGGGAGTTTCAAGGCTGGAACCTGTGGGCAGTGAGGGGAGGGGCAGGTATCAGACGTGCTTAGATGCGAGGAATGCTGGTCAGACGTGGGGGGCCCAATGCCAAGCCCCTTAGTAACTAAGGACCACACCTCCCATCAGAGGGCAGGTCTGGGCATCCAGGAGTCACAGAGAGCGCACTCTGCAGCAGCAAAAAAACAAACATCGTATAGTAACGCATGTATGTGGAAGCCAGAAAAATGGTACAGGTGAACCTAGTTCCAGGGCAGGAATAGAGACGTAGACATAGAGAACGTCAATGGACATGTGGACACAGCGGGGGGAAGGGGAGGGTGGGATGAATCGGGAGGTTATATTTGACATAAATACACCACCATGTGTAAAATAGCTAGCTAGTGGGAACCTGCTGTATAATACAGGGAGCTCAGCTCGGTGCTCTGTGGTGACCTAGATGGGTGGGATGGGGGGAGGGAGGTCCAGGAGGGAGGGGATATATGTATACATAGAGCTGATTCACTTCATTGTACAGCAGAAACACAACACTGTAAAGCAATTACACGCCAATAAAATAAATAAATAAATAAAAATAAAATGAAATCTGTCTGACTCTTAAAGAAAAGAAAAAAAAGAAGGACTTTAACCAATGTATGTGGTCGGGCAAGTTACTTACACGCTCTGAGCCTCAGGATAGTCAGAATAAACATAACAAAACCTACTGCAAGGCTGTTTTCAGGATTAAATACGCTATGGGAAAGCGAAGTGCCTGCCTGTGGCCAGTGGTCCTGCAGTGCCCAGGTGTAATGTGGGCGGGGAGAATACAGTTTAGAGACAGACAGGTTTGGGGGGAGGTGTCAAACTCCAACTCCACCGCTTAGAAGCAATAGGACCTGGGAGAAGTTGCTCAAACTTCTGAGCCCCGGGCTCCTCCACAGGCAGGCGGACAACAGTGCCCTGCCATTAACGGGCTTAGAAAGCGGCTCTGTATTGCAGGCTTTATTATCATCTTGTCATTCCCTGTGACCCACTGAGCAGCGCGGGGATGGCGGGCTCGGCCGTGTGCCCCGTGACCCACTGAGCAGCGTGGGGACGGCGGGCTCGCCCGTGTGCCCCACTTGTGGTCAGAAGCCAGGAATCCAAGTCAGGAAAACAGCCAGGGGGGAGGAGGCAAGAACCAACAAGCCCAGGGGCCTGCGGTCCTGGAATTCTTCCAACGGATCTTCCACTTGGGAAGTCATTCTCCTCCGCCTCCGCCGCCTCCGCCGCCTCCTCCGCCTCCGGCACCACACAGCAGCCCAGCCAGTGCCAACAGCAGCCCGGACATTTACTCAAGGCGGCCTCCGAACCTCCACCCCAGGCAGGAAGCGTCCGAGAGCCAGGTTTCCAGGGGGACGGCGCCCCTCTCTGTGCTGGGCATCACACCCACGCGCACGTGGACGCCACCAGTGAAAACGCGCAGAAAAGGCGCACACAGGGAGGGGGCTCCCAAGAAACCAGCAGGGTCCTGCCCACCCCTGATGCTAAGGACGGACAGCCCCACCGGCACCACCCCCCCCCCCCCCCCGCCTGTCCCCAGGCGCTTCCCGGGCTCCAGCCCTGACGCAGCTCCTCCGCCACCGCTGCGGGACCACAGCAACTCAAAAGGTCCCGGGCTGAGCCCGCAGGCGCTTCCCGAAAACGGCGGAGCTGCCCCGGGCTCGCCCCTCCCACGTCGGGTTACAGAGGCTGGGTGCCGTCTCCACCCCACGGTAGCTCTCCGCTTACACGGGCTGGACGCGGTCCAGGCAGACCTGTGGTTGGTTACCGTCCTCTTCCAAGGAGATTTTTTTTAAAAACAGGAGTCGCGGGGTGGAGGTGGAGCCCTGTCTTGACCCCTCCTCCGCCTCCCAGGGATCGGGTTCCTGAGCTCACCAGTTCAGGGCCCTCGAACCACAGGCCCCTCATCAACTCCGCTGAAACTGGAGCGTCCGCGGGGGAGGCGGGCTGCCCTGGGTGCACGAGCCGGGCAGTCAGCACCCCTGGGGGCGGGGCGGGGTGGGGGGGACACAGCCACTTGCCCTTCCTCCTCGTTCCGTTCTTGACAGTCTCGTCCCTGGAATTTAGACCCCTGAGAGAGAAGGAAGGAAGGATGAATCTTAGCCCAAGGCTGCTCCCAGGGCCGGTCCCCAGCCCCTGGGGCAGTGTCCGGCAGTCATCAGGTGCCCAGCGGGCAAAGGAGTGTGTGGTCCGGAGCAGGGGACCAGGCATCCGAGCATCAGCTCCCTCATCAGTCGCGGGTCTCTGCCAGTGTGGGTGGCTTGGCTGAAGGAATTGGCATTGAGGCGCACAGGGTAGAGAAATAAGGGTTGGGGGCAGGGCGTCAGCCTGGATGGAAGTGTCCATTTCCTGGCCTGGCCCAGGGACTCGGTCTGGCCCCTAATCAAAGTGATAAGGAAAGACAGAAAAGGACATCACATGACAGGCCCTAGGGGACTCAGGCTCAGGGACAAGGGGGTACAGAGTGTGGGAGACGGGCTGCCCCTTGCTGCCCCCTTTCTGCATGGAACCCGGTGTGGCTAAGTCCTTCCTTTGAGCCCAGGAGTGCCCGGGAGGCCAGAGCAGAGTATCACGGTGGACTCCTTCCTGAGCACACGGGAAGCTCCTCCCAGGACCAGCAGAGAGGAGCCGGGCAGTGAATGAACAGGGCAGGGGCATGCCAACACCTGTCGCTGTGACCACAGGGACCAGGGATGCTTGAGGACTGGGGAGAATACGACCGTCTGGAGTCCTGCAGGACCTGCCTAGGTTTGAGCTAATCCAGGCCATGACGTGAAGGTCACCTGAGAGCAGAGAGGGAGGAGGGCTATCAGCTCTGTGCACATGAAGGACAAGAGCGGCAGAGTGACGGGGCGGGGCCTGCACTGGGCAGGTGAAGAGGGGAACCGCTCTGCTCGGAGGGGGCTGCTAGGCAGGGAAAGAGCTGTCCGCTGGGCACGGGCACTGGGCACGGCGGCCCGTCACGGATGGGCGGCAGCACAGCCGGGTTTGTGTGACAAGTGATAGTTACACATTCCACGCCTATTTGGGACAAGAGGTCAAGCTCTTTTTTTTTTTAAGATTTTTTTTTTTTTTGATGTGGACCATTTTTAAAGTCTTTATTGAATTTGTTACAATACTGCTTCTGTTTTACATGTTGGTTTGTTTGGCTGCAAGGCATGTGGGATCTTAGCTCCCCAACCAGGATCAAACCCACACACCCTGCATTGGAAGGCGAAGTCTTAACCATTGGATCGCCAGGGAAGTCCCAGAGGTCAAGCTCTTTCAACACAGTTTTCTCCAACTCTATGACTGAGAGGAAGCACATGGGCAAATCTTCCAAACATCTACTAACCAGCTCTTGGTCTCCTTGGAACCAAAATCAAATACTCTGACCGAATACAGTGCAAGTGTTCAAAGGCGCGGCCGAGCCTTTTGTTTGGTGAATGACAGCAGGTGTCCCTTCTGGGCTCACCCAGGGCACTGGCCTGGAAAACTGCCCCAAACTTCCAGAGAGGGCCGGACGGCAGGAGCCCAAACTCCCACGACATCATCCAATGTTAGGATGCACCTAGAAAAATGGGGATTCTAATTATAACAGTAATTCATTGGATTGTAAGACCACTGTGCTGTATCCACACGATGGGATACTACTCACCAATAAAAAAGAATAAACCACTGATGCAACTACATGGATGAATCACAAAATAATTACAGGCTGAAAGAGGCCAGACAAAAGAGGATCTACTGCATGATTCCTGTTATATAGAATTCTTGGGAATGTAAATTGAGTAACAGTGACAGAGAGTGGACCAGTGAGAAGGGAGGGGGATGGAGGGAAGAGATTAGAAAGGGCATGAGGCATTTCTGGGGGTGATGGATATGTTCACTGTCTTGATTGTGGTATTGGTTTCACGGACACATAAATATGTCCAAACTTATCAAATTGTGCACTTGAAATGTGTTCAGATTATACGTCAATTACATCTCAATAAAGCTGTTAAAAAAAGTCATCCAAGCTGATTATAAGAAAAAATACAGAAAAATATTAAATCTCCCATAATTTTATCAGAGCTGACCCAAAACAATGTTTCCTTTCAATCTTCTCCCTATACACACACACAAATAACATATAACCTTGTTTTTACATAGACTACAATCCCTCTTTTAAAAGTTTTTATATTCTGATTTTTTAAAAACTGTATATACTGAGTTTTTGTTTAGTTTTGAACTCCACCCTTCAGGCACACTGAGAACAGGGGTGGGGGACAAGCAGCTTGGGGGTGGGGGGAGGGTGTGCAACCAGAAGGGGGTTCAGTCCCAGAAGCAAAGCCTCTGGAGGGGCCAGGTGGACCCCAGACCCCAGGGCAGAAAGCCGGTCCACTACTCTGAGAGCCTGCCCAGTGTCAGCACCCCTTCCTTTGGTTGAAACTTTCCTGTTCTCCAAATCGCGCCTAAATGACAGTGCCTCACACCCAGTATCTGCTCTGAAAAAAGTGAAGACCGGCCTATTCTCCCAACACATCTCCCATCTTCACTTTGGCCCCCCGGCTCTTTCCCACGGGTCCCCGTCTCCCCCTCCAGCCCCGGCCCACCATCCCTCCCGCCTTCTTCATTTAGCCCTAGATCACGAAGTGCCCTTGTGACTAAGCATCCTTCGGAAATGTTCCTAAGGGTTCAACCACACTTGGCATATGAATGACTCACTCCCTATTATTGGATGTTGAAATTGCTTCCAAATTCTCATCTTTGTAAATTACATTGTGATGAACATCCTTGCAAAGAAATCTTTTGACTGCAGATTTAATTGTGTCCTTGGGAAAAATTCCTAGAAGTGGAATCCCCAGGATGAAGGGGTGAATTCTTTTAAGGGTTTTGGGACATACTGCCAAACTGCTTGACAGAAAGCTTGTATCTTCCACATGGCTCCACTTGCACCAAGTACCATCATTCACAAAAACAAACACAAACGATACACACCCCAAATGTTGCTAATTTGATAGCAAAAAATAGTATCTAATTTTAATATGCACCTATTTTATTACTTTACAACCGACTTTCTCAGATTTACTGCCATTTATTTCTCCTTATGTGAATGAATTCACATCGTTCAGCCACTTTCCTATTGGCAAGTTCATTCACAAAAAGAGTTCTTCATATCAATTATCAGAGTTGTTTTTGTAAGAGTATTTTTCTATACGTGTTGCAGGAGTTTTTTTTCTCAGTTTATCAACTGACATTTTATTTTGTTTTGGGGTTTTTTCCTTTTAGCACACTAAAGTTTTGATTCCCCCTGGTGAAACAAAACAATTTTGGCCTTGTGGCTTCTGCCTCTGGTATCACATGTAGAAAGATGTTTCTCATCCCATAATTTCTTAAGTTCTCAACTGAAGTAAATTTAATGACTTCATTTTTACATTTAAAATTGTAATCCACATGGAATACATTTTGGGGTTTGACGCGAGTGAGAAACCTGATGGTTTTCCTAGTGGTTAAATATTAACTAAATCTATTAACTCTTATTTTCCAGACTTTCTAGTCTGTTCCATGGATATGCTTTCAATTACCAGCTCAAAATCAAAATGTTTCAAGTATTATAAATTTATAATATGTTTTAATATCTGATAGGTTATCCACCAAGATTCTAGCTGGGAGTTGCATTAAATCCAGAAATTAATTTGGGAACAACGTAAATACAGAAAATAGTGATCCCTCCTTTGCGGGAACGTGCTAAACACCTTCATTTACAGAACTGCTCTCTTGAGTTTCCAGGTCAACTTTCTTATGCTCTTCATGCAGGTTCTACACATTTCCCATTAGCACCCTTGCCAGGAATTCCACCTTTGATTCTGTCATTGGTGGAACAGCTTCCCCATCACATTTCCTGACTATCTTAGGGGCAGACAGGCGAATTGTGCACACTTCCGCATGTAGGCGCTGTCTCTGCAATGTCCCCCAGCCAAGCACAGCTGGTTCCAAAGCCTTCACTGAGTGGTCACCCCTGCAGGCCCCCAGAGCTGTGACCACTAAGGGGCGCCCGCGCTTTCCTCCTCGGTTTCGCCGCAGCCTCCTCTTTTAAACCCCTCCGCCCGCCCTCGACAGCCCTCTACACAGCCCATGCCCTGTCCCATCAGACACAGCCTGTCCCACACACACCAGACCCTTCTCCCAACTGGAGGTGTCGCTCCCTGTAGAAACGACCTTCACTCCTCTAGATCCATCTGCTGCTATCTCCATAGTCTGACTTCATCAACTGCCCCCTCAAAAGAACACTGTAGTGCGTATTTGAAAGGTGCTAAGAGAGTAGATCTTAAAAGTTCTCATTACAAAAAATTGTGTAAATATGTATGGTAGCGGATGTTAACCAGAGTTATTGTGATCATTTTGTAATATATACAAATATTGAATCATTATGTTGTACACTTGAAACTAACGTCAATTATAGCTCAATAAAAAATAAAGTAAAATAGCAAAAATAAGTAAGATAAAATGTTAGGAATTTTTTTAAAATCCTCACTGGGTTTGCACCTTGTAGAGGAGCCCTTACTCCAGTCTACTTTCTGATAAGCTATTCACACGTCTGTGCCCTGTCAGGTGATGCTGGGAAGGCCCGGCCCACAGTCAGCTGTCCTGCCCCAATCCCAGTGCCGTGCACTCGGCTGCAGCAAGTGTGTGCTGATAAACTAGGTGAAGGAAGCTGGAAATGTGCACCCTGGGTATGGCGAAGCCAAAAGGAAGAATGATTCCAGGAAGACCGGGAGGCCCGAGGGGCTGAGGACAAAGGAGCGTTTGTGCCTCTTCAGAGCAGATGGGGTGCAGGCCAGCCCAGCCCTGCACACCTGGAATCTTTCCCAACAACTGTTTGGGCTGCTCCCTCCTGCAGGAAGGTGGGAGCCCGGGTCTTGGAAATCAGCTCTGCCCAGCCGTGGCCCAGACATGCTCAGGTGAAGGCCAAGGCTCTCAACCCTGGCCACATAGCAGATTCACCTGCAAAGCTTGTTAAACACAAAGTACGCTCCCACCCAGACCTCCTGAGTCAGCAGGGTAGGTGAGGCCACGGCAGCCTCAAGCAGGCTGATATCAGGCCAAGGTACAGCCCAGGCAATCACCCTCCACCTCCTTGGCCTCCCTTGAATGGCAAGGTGGACCAAAAAAGGAGAAGAAAATAACGCTTGACAATGCCTGGAGGCCAGGCGCTGGGCTAGGAAGGCACTTGACATGTACTATCTAATTGCGTTACTGCCCCAACTTACAGAGGAGAAACCACATTCAAAGGTGTAGTCTCATCCCCAAGCGACCAGCCTGGGACCAGGACCAGACAAACCAAACACCCCATAACTGAGAAATCCAACCTTTTCTGGTTTAGCTAAGACTCTGAAGGGCCTAAGAGTGCCAAGCATCTATCTCCCCGTGATGCCTCGGGCACCCAAGCACTTGGTCCTGAGCCTGAGAAACAAGGGCTGTTTGCCTTCACCGACTGGCTTCCGGCCAAGTTTGGGGGGCCTGGTTCTTTTCAGGGTTCCTGCTTCTCCTCCAGCCCCATTCTGCACCCGGGCATGGGTAAGCCAAGCCACCGAGCGGTCCCTTCCTGCCTGGGCCCCGCCTCTGTGACTCTGCTCAGGCACCTCCCCAGGTGGGCAGGGCCCTCTGTCACACTCCCAACCAGGCTGTGTTGTGACATTCTGGGGCTCTAAGCACTTCTGCCTTCATGAGCCCCTTCCTCTATTTATAAAAGATTTTTTAAGTATTATATATCTTACAATTGCATTGGTATAAAGGTGAATATATTATTGTATACTAAAACATTCTCTTTAACCTGAAGTTCATGTTTTCCTTCTGATTTTAAAAGAAATTAAGACATTTCTTTGGGCCCCTAAAGCTCTGACGGACGCTCAGCACTGTGCGTCCCGTGTCCACTGGGCCGGTGGGCCCTGCCCCACCGTGAGCCCCACAGGGTTCCCTGGACGCTCCCCACGGAAACTGGCGCAAGCTCAGCCAGTGCCTCTAGGACCCAGGCCCCAGGCACCCCACCCCGGAGGATCTGCTGCCCTCACCCGTCACATTCATTGCACTTATGCTGATATTTCAATGCTGTTTAGACTGTGGGCTCCATGGACCTTGATAATGTGTACTGAAGGAACACTGAATAGAACGAATAGCAGTGAACTTTTACCAGTGGGACTACTGGATGAAATGATAGGTTTGTTTGAGGACTTTTGCCTGATTTTCTTGGCTCAGTATTTCATATTCAAATTAGCTCAACATGCAGCTCTCTCTCGCAGGTGAATAAGAGGCCACGGTGGCCTGTGAGACCAGGCTGCTGAGGGAACAACATGCCTGCTAGAATCCTGGATCCTTCTGTTAGGGTCCAGGTATAAAAGTAGGGTCCAGGTGCCTCATGATCCCTAAGTGGTTAAGACATCCTGTGTATTTCTAATGCTAAAGCTCTACTGGGCTGTGACACTTCAGACCGTTTGGAAGTTAGTGCAGTGGCTGATGCTTGGGGATTACTTTTTAAAAATAAATCCTGGGAATTCCTGGCAGTCCAGTGGTTAGGACTTGGCGCTTTCACTGCCGGGGTCCGGGTTCGATCCCTTGTCAGGGAACTAAGATGCCATAAGCCAGCGGTCTCCAACCTTTTTGGCACCAGGGACTGGTTTCGTGGAAAACAATTTTTCCACGGATGGGGGGTGGGGGAGGATGGTTCAGGTAATGCAAGAGATGGGGAGCGATGGGGAGCGGCAGATGAAGTTTTGCTCGCTCACCCGCCACTCACCTCCTGCTGTGCGGTCCGGTTCCCAACAGGCCTCGGACCAGTACCGGGGGTTGGGGACCCCTCCCATAAGCCACGTGGCATGACCAAGAAATAAATAAATTAGTTAATTAATTAATTCTGAAATCCTGAAATAGAGAAAACTAAGCACTAATTAATACTTGGAATTTTGGTATTATTCAGCCTATTACATCTCTTAAATTTGTCTTCATGTTTGGTTACCTCTTTTAGACCATTTTTTCTTAATTCATATGTTTTCTTTTAATTAAGGTATGTTTGTTCTAAAAAGAAAACATTTGGGAGTAGAAAACTACACTTTGTCTCATAACTGGAGTGAAGCTTCAGCCACTGCAGAAGCACCCCCTGGTGGAACCTACTGAAATTGCAAGCAAAGTACCCAGGAGGAAAAAGCAAACTGCAAAAGGGCATATCCACTTTTTTGAAAGGCTACAAATATGAAATCTCCAAACACAGATCCTTGGTTCTTTACCTGTGAATCCCTGATAAACAAGCATTATATAGAAATGTATCAATATTATGTCACATACATATACAGGTTATTATTTTTATTTTATTTTACTTTTTTTTAAACATCTTTATTAGAGTATAATTGCTTTACAATGGTGTGTTAGTTTCTGCTTTATAACAAAGTGAATCAGCTGTACATATACATATATCCCCACATCTCCTCCCTCTTGCGTCTCCCTCCCACCCTCCCTATCCCACCCCTCGAGGTGGTCACAAAGCACCGAGCTGATCTCCCTGTGTAGGTTATTATTTTTAAATAAGTGTAGATGTGATTAATAAAATATGTCATCTAGATGAGCCTCAAAATTCATACTGTTTTTTTGTTTATATACTGATATATTAAAAATACAATTGTTGTCATGTGGAAGGTTTCCCTAACTGTTCAATGTGACAAAGGGACACTCCTACTCAGAAAGACCAGGAACTCTGGCTTTAGGGGAGAACTGACAGCCTTTAAGAAACCAAACACCGTGGCAGACCATCCTGGACGTTGTGTCTTGAATTCAGATGGGAATTCCACTTTGATTGACAGTGAGGAGCTTCAACTGCAACTTTGCACAAAAGACTACACATCCATGAGAAGAGCAAAGAACTGATGTAATGTCATGTTGATATTACAGCAGAAGTGTTTATTTGGGAATTGGGGAGAAACAAGAACAGAGGATGTTTGGGAAGTATCTGCTCCCTCGGCTAATCCTGCTGGCACATGGCGAACAGTTCACTTGGGATTGCCCCGTGGAGCCCGAGAGACTCAGGATGCAGCCACCCTGGTGCGCCAGCCAACCACTGACCCGGTGACAAGGCAGGATCCCAGCACCGGTCGCTCTGGACCCCTTCCCCCACCCCCAGGGGCTTCAGGTGACCGCCTCCCTCTCTGCCCACCTAGGTGTCCCTGGACGGGGACAGGCACACATGCCACTTTCACCTCCTGAGCTTTCGTTTCCTCACCTCCAAACAGGGACAATCGTTCGTACTCTTTAAGGTGGCTGCCAGAACTAGTGGGATCATGTATTCCTTAAGTACCCAACAGTGCCTGGAACACAGCCCATGTTCAGCCCACTGGGGCTCCCACCCGTCCCCCTCACTCGACACTACACTTTTTATTCTCTCAGATGGCATGTTACAGGCAACAGTACCCCAGTTGGTCCACACAACGACCCTCAGAGGTAGGGGCTCGTCCCGTCCCATTTTCCATACGGGGAACAGAGGCGCTGAGAGGCCACATGGCTGGAGAATGTGAGAGTCAGGCTCTGCACCCAGAGCTCCCAGTCACGAGGCCTTGTTCATTTTAACTAGGAATGTTCTAACATTAAAAAAGAGAGAGAGGTAAGTAAGGCTTAATTATAATAACACGTCCTTTTTAACTCACTCTTGTCCACTGGCTACAGCATACCTGCCGCTTCCACACAAACGACTGCCTTTGCTTCTCCCAACAACCCTGGAGGAAAATGAGCCCGAGGCCCACTGGGTCAGCCCGGCCCCCAGCCCGTGCCCTTGGCTGTCTCCCCACCTGCCACCTCCCCTCCTCTGCTTTCCTGCAGAAACTGCTGCAGGCGGCGGATGCAGGAGGGAAGGAGGAGGGTCCCCAGAGACTCCCGCCCGGGGTGCGTGTCAGGGAAGCAGCTCTGGGGGAAAGTGGCCTGGAACAAGGAGCCCCTCCTGTGCCCCAGGCCTCGTGCACACCCTGGGGAGTAACTTGCCAAGTTCACTCCCACTAAGAGAAACCCTGGGCCAGTTATAAGGACACTTCCAGGCCATTTCCACATTAACAGTTCAAGACAGGTTAAAAACAGGCGACAAGGAAAGGACACTGGGTTCAATTCCCTGCTCCACCGCGGACTGGCTGTCTAGGTAAGTCTCATAACCGCTCTGTGCCTCAGTTTGCTCCTCTGGAAAATGGGAATAAAAATTGGTGTGGGGGTAAAGCAATCCTGGCAGCACCTGGCGTTTTACCTAAGGAACAAACAGTCTATTTTCAAGGGGAAATCATCTCCTGAGAGAAGAGGGGGTAGAGGTGGGTCCACAGCTCTGTTGCTCACTAGCTGAGGGGCCCTGGCCAAGTTACTTGGCTTCTCTGGGCCTCAGTCTCCTTATCTGTAAAATGCACAGGGTGATCGTAAGGACTAAATGAGATGCTGAAGATGAAAGACCCAAAATGATGCGTGGCCTCGACATCACCTGCTCTCTGCGCTGGAAAGAGACTCATCTAATCTGGAAAGAGACTCATCTAATCGCACACATACTCACAGCTTAGTAACTATTTGAAAGCACAAGATTCGGGGAGGGGGAGGTTATGCAACAGGCAGCCTGGATTATCCAATGTATCTATGCCACATGCACAAAATTCAGAATCTCATTGTACGTGCTTAGAAAAATGGAAAGAAACACCTGTTGCTGGTAAAATAATTATTTCAGTTTACTTCATCATATACAATCAATGTACAACCCGTAAAATTAAAGAAAGGCAAATGTCTGTTACATATAAACCATAGATAGAAGGTGCTGTGGAAACCTAAGGCACATCATTTGGGATATAGCAAATCACGATTACTTTCTCTTTTTTAAAAGACATGGGTTCCTTTGATGGGCCTTGCTGAAAGCATGACCTGCTGGACCCTCCAAGGACTAGTCCCAAGGGCTGTGTCGGCCCACCTGGAGTTGGACGGGGCCGAGCCCCCTTCTCACCCCTACCACCCCCCTCAGAGCTTCGAGCTGGGGAGCACCGGCTTGTTTTAAACAGTCCATCTCTAAAGGGGGAGCACACACCACGAGGGCCAGAGGACCTGTTGAGGGCCAGGAGAGCGTGCACCCCCAGGCTGGGGCTGCCCCCCTGCTGTCACCCAAACACCCCACCACCACCACAGCTCTGGGTTGCTAAGGACACAGTCTTTTCTGGAATCCTTCCTCGGCAATGCTTTCCTGGAACAACTGAAAATACAGAAACCACGCAGAGGGGGAGCTTGGAGCTATATAAACACCTGAATTCACACTAATCACACACAAAGGCCATTGGAAGAGGCAGGGAGAAATACGGTTCATAAACTGCCTGCTGATCAATTATGGGTCGTGAAAAAAAATTGGCTATTAACTTAGCAATAAGCTAACTCCTGCTTCCTACCCACGCCTGACAGCTCAGGGCTGCTCAGTGTGAAGGGGCAACAGAACCCAGGGTCCCCAGGAGAGAAAAGAGCCAGACACTCCCCTCCCAGCCCACAGCTGCCCACAGGCAGGCCTCAGGGGGCCTGATTTTCAAATACGTGGTCTGCATAGAAGGCAAGTCTGCAGGTGCTATTCGTATGTGGCTTCACCTTGAGATAGATACTGATATATAGAGACAGATATATAGTGTTTCTTTTTTTACCTATTTGAAGCTCAGGCTGGAGAGGCTGCCAATCTGGTTTCTAAGAGTGAGCAGGAAGGGGGCTGGGGTCATGTCAAAAGGGGTCTGAAGAGAAGGGGACTGAAATGAAAACCTTATCAGGGAAACGACCTTGACCTCCTCTGGAGAGGACAAATGATTGATTCTGCAAGGCAGGGGCCAGGCCCACAGAACCCATGGCTAAATTCTGTGAATTTCACCCCTGTCTGCATCAAATAGAACACAAAAAGTACACAATATTTTTTTAAGAAAAAAGAGAGAAGGGCTGAGATACAGTTCACCCCACCTGGCTTGCTCACTGCCTGCTGGAAGCTAGAAAACCAAGACCACACTTCCCAGCCTCCATCCAGGCCATGCTCCCCACGAGGTGGAGTTTCCTGTGCCTCTTTGCTAACAGGCACCACCACGGAGGCATCAGATTTTCCCATGGGTGGTGATGGGGGTCCCAGGTGGTCCACTGGCCACAGCTCCGCGATGAATGCTGAGTGGCAGGTGGGACCCTCCACGCGGTGGGTCTGGGGTGGGAGGCAGCTCCTGGCGGCACAGCTCTGCAGTGTTGCTCTGGGGGTCACCCCTGCGGGTCTGGCCCAGGGCTGAGCTTTCAATGATTCTGTTATCCCTGAATTTCCTGCATTAAATCCTCTTCTCCTTAGACTAACCAGAGCAAATCCTGAATAGCACAGATGCTGAAGATGCCGTCGACCAAGATCCATGAAATCTCATGGGGAAAAAAAACTTCAGTGTGAAAAAAAAAAAAAAAAAAAGACTCTGGGCAGGACACCTCAAAGGAGGTGGCTTGTATACAGACAGGAAATCTACTTATGAGATAGGACTTCAAAGGAAGCAACCAGACAAACGTGCAAAAGAGCGCTGACAACGATCTTCATTGTCGTGCTGCTAAACGGAAACGTCCATCCAACAGAGGGCGTGGTGAGTAAGCCAGGGCCACCCTGACCATGGAATCCCTCGCAGCCATAACAGCTGGTGCTAAGGAAGAGCATCCGACAATGTGGAAAAGAGGTTCAACACATGCTACCCATTTTGAAAAGGCAGCCCAGAAAACAATGTAGACATTACCTCTTTGTATTAATAGATACTTTTGTGCATACATGTATGTATGCGTATTCGGGACAGCAAGGACAAAGTTTGGAAGGATACGCGCCCCCAAATGTTACTGAGATGCCTGCTCGTGTTCTGCCCCCTGGCTTGCTGGATGCGAGAGTCTGTCTGTTATGCAGCACCTGGCCTCGGGCCACCCGAGGGGGGCAGCCAAAGGGCAGCCTGCCAGGACGGAGCCAAATCACAAGTGTGGTCGGGGCCCCAGACGGTTAGACGGCCCGTCCCACGCCGGGTTCACCACCTTCCAGGCCCTCCCCGCTTGCTGGTCTGGCCGAGTCCTTTCTACAATGGTCCCTCTGCCACCTAGAGACCCCGGGATGCCCATGAAACGCTCCCAGCGACTTCAGCTCTAGAACGTGGTACCAGATAAGCCTTGCTCACCAGAACCCCTCGACGCACAGACCCGTCTTTGCTCACGAAGGCCACAGAGCAGCAAGATGATACCAGCTAAGCCTCGGAAAGCAGGTGACGCACATCTGCAAAATGTTTTGTATTCGTACAATAAGAGCCCATTCACACCCTGAAAGTACACTGGAAATGCTAATACATCATGATTTAAAGATCTGATTTCCAATGGACCATGCAGCTGACACCAAGCAACTGGCCAAATACACAGGGCCGAGTCTATCCCCATGGAAATGACCCCAGGGCACGGAGGATGAATCAGCAGGTGGAGTGGCGTGGCCGCCGGGTTCAGATGTCGACCCCCAGCAAACGCCACCCTCCTCCTCCTCCTCACTTCCGTTAGCACAGTTAGCACTGCAGCTGCTAAGTCATGAATCTTCCACGCAGACGGGCCCATAAGAAAGTTCCTGCTATCACTCCTTGCGGAGGAGGTCAGGGAGAAAGGATGAATAATTAACAGGCAAGCTGATGGAGCCTCGGGATTAGGAGTTAGGTATCAAACCCAGGTTAGAATAGCAGGTGCCAGTGGAGACGCTGCTTCAGAGCAGCTCCCTGCCTTTCCCACGTGGGCTGCAGAGCCGTGAGGAGAACTCAAGGGACCCAGGTCAGAGCCTTCATGCCCACCGCACCTGCCCCTGCACCCATGCGGTGCTGAGGCTGTGCCTGCCCCAGAGCTGCAAGCAGACCAAAAGAGCAAACAGCTGAGAGCAGCTTGCACAGGCTCGGAGCAGCGTCTACAGAAAGGACAGCAAAGGGGATGGGTGACTCTCGTAAGATATGTTAAGTGGAGATAAAAACTCAGGAAGGAGAGCATGTGTGCATCCAACATAGAGAGGTGGGGAAGGATGGACAGACACCTGATAGTCATGAGGTGCTAAATATACCCAGGCAGCTGGGCAGTAAATATTCATGACACACTAATGTTGAAAAGGTACTAAATATTCATAATATATTCATACGCAGGAGACTAAATATACAACAGGAACCTGATATTGGCCGTAATTCGGTTACCCACTGGCGACACCCACTGTGCTCCTCTGATCCACGGCTGTTCGTCAGGCTCACCGGCAGGCCACAGATGTGGCAGGGCAAAACTGTCCCTACGGCTCCCAGCAGAACAAGTGTGTGTGTGTGTGTCACTGGCCCAGGGCACCTCCCATCTGTGGCCCTGCTGCTAGTACTTGTAAGCACACGTTAGCGGGGAAAGCTGACGCTGCAGAGGGAGATGGACCACGTGAACCCTGCATGCCCCAGGACTCAGGGTCTGAGGGTCTCCCACCTGCCAGTACCCTCTCCTACCTGTGTTACCTTCCCCATCTTTCTGCCCTGGCTCTTTGCTTTAAATTGCATCAAGGTCCTTTCCCACAGGACATCTACCACTAGCCCTGCTCAGGAGCGCTCTGTAGAGCAGACTTGCTCATTCTCCTGGAACGCCATCAGACCTCAGCTGAGGAAGGACCCTTTATTGCTTTAGGAGACATTATTAGGGGGCCCTAATTGGGAACTATAATAAATGCCCTTTTGCCTTCTAAGAAAGACAATGGAAGAGTAACAGCTACAAATAATCTATGAAGCATTTTCTCCGCTGATACAGGACCTCAAGTGATGCGTGTCTCTGTGTGTGTGTGTGTGTGCGTGTGTGTGTGTGTGTGTGTGTGCGTGCACGCGTGTGTCCCTACCCCCATGCTATGGGGTCTCAGGGACTCTAAGTGGCAGAGCGGAAACCAAAGCCCTGACTGCCCGCCTCGGCTGGACAACCTGCTTTAAGAAAGCAAAACACCTCTGACATTTTCATGTCCCACACTCGGGACAGCCATTCTGAGACTAGTTTCTTGGGAAAGTTGCACACCTTGGCTGACGCTTCTGTTGTCTCCCACAGATGTGAGAATCTGGGGACAGAAACAATGGACAGATTGGTGTTTGGACCCCCGAGGTGAAGGTGGGTACTCCGGAAGTTCTCAAACTTCATACATTCAAAAGCCCGTCCCACACATCAGGGCTAGGAAGACACTTGAGCAAATAAATAACTTCCTACTCCTCACCTTTCAAAAGGCTCTGTTGTAATTTCTTTTCACGGATAGCTTAACCATAAGAAAAATAACTGGGAGCCCTTCCTACCCGGAATCTGCACAGGAACAGTGCAAGCGTCTGCACGGAGCTAGTGGCCAACAATGGTGAGGGGGCATCCCTAGTGGTGTGGCCACACCTGTCTGATCATTCCTTGTCAATCTGCTGCTAAATTTGCTGAGCATCCGCCCCGCCCCATGGCATCTACTGGTTTTTGACCCACTGAGCTCAGGGTTATGGGTCATAGCACGTTAAAGCAATACAAAGGATGCCGCGGTAATTCCTTAGAATCACCGATGTGTCTTAAAGGTCCATTTACCTGAGCTGAAAGTTTGAAATGAGTTTCCAGGTGCAGATAACTAAGAATAACAGGATTAGATGAGAATTCCTCTGATTTCCATTCAGCTGGGGGAAAAGACCAGGCATTTAGAAAGCTGACCGTGCCTGCTGTCCTATGTACAGATGACACTACCTGTACCAGGGTTTACAGGTACCCTGACAACAAAACGGATACGCACAACACCAGGAAGGGTCAAGTCACAGGTGGGACCCGAAAGGCCACTCCTGGGGCAGCCTTCTGTCTCTAGGAATTCAAGAGCTCCTTCCCATGGGAAGTTCTCTTTCATCTCACATCTGTGTGGCCAAGTCTTAATGTTACTTAAAGTCCCACCTCCTCTGAGAAGCCTTCACTGACCACTTCACCTTCCACACATGGAGTGTGAACTAAACCTAGGGCTTGGGTGTATAGCTTTACGCTTCATAAGAGCTAATCATATTCTCCAGACAATTCCCAAGGACCCTGAAGCATCAATTATGACTTGGACTTTTCTGTATTTTTCCTGCTGCTTTTAGTAAATGCCAAGCATACAGTGGGTCGTTCTGATGATGAAGCAGCAGCGGCATAAATAGGGTGACCATTTGGAAAACACTAATTCATGTGAAATTGGTCTACCGGGCTGGGCTCAGTAGTGTGTAGGCAGACAGCTCTTCTCTCCCCCCACCACCAAAGCTTCAAAGCTGCTCTTCCCCATTTCCTCCCAGCCCCAGACTGGCAACTCCAACAGGCCCTACAGCCTTTCCAGTCTTTTTCAGGTAATAATAAGCCCAGTGCACATAACCGAGGTCAGCCGACCCAGAAGATGGGCCGGGGAGGGGGAGGGGCGGGGGGAGAGGGAGTTTCCGGTCTATTTCCCCAGCTTGCTCCCCACCCCGCTTCCTTCCCACCTTGCCAGAGTACATCTGGTTTCTCCAGGGATGGGGGAGTTAAGAGAAAAAGATGTTGAAATTCCCTTTACACATCAAGAGCTTTACTCTAAGCCACAATGTCCAGAAGATAGGAGACACAACCTAAGAAAGATTCCTGCCCTGCAGGTAGAAAAAAGTTCTTCTGGTACCAGGAGAGAGGAACCTGGGAGCCCCCCGCCCCTTTGCACCGTGCCTGGAGGAGAAGAGGCGGTGAGGGAAGAAAAAACCCTGGGAGGTTGAGGGGGACGTAGAAGGCAGGGGGGGGGAGTTTGTCCTGCCTCCTGCTGGGAACACAGGGACTGCTCAATACAGCAGGTATGGGGGCCTGGGCTGTTCCACACAGACCTGGTGGAGACCCAGGGGGTGGGGACCTCAGAACCGGATGCAGGAGCCGGGTCCCCAGCTGTGGCTCACCCCAGTGACACCCGGCTGGACAATATGCAGTGGAAACAGAAAAAGGAGGCTCAGACGTGGGAAACCCATCAGAGGACAGCAAGAGGCCACCCTCCCCCATGCCCCGATGTGACTGCAACCTTCTCCTGGAGCCCAGAGACCACCTGCGGTGAGAAGGGGCCCCAGAGGGCGACCTGGGGAGACAGAGACTGATTCTGAAGGGCTAAGCTGCTTTAAGCTAGATAGCGGCTGAGAGAAAATCACTTGAATTAGGCTCAGGAAAATCACGATCATGACCTAGGACTAGATATATCAAAAGGGAACCAAAGTCCTTTGTTCGGGGCAGCGAAATTAAGCTCACCTATAAAAAACTTCGCACATCACAACTGGTGGCTGGTGACCTTCACCCCTCCACGATAAAGCCGGGCAAGAAACATCTCCACTCGGATTCAAATGCTTCCGCAGGGTCTCCATGCAACACAAACAGCGTTTATAAAAGCGTGTCTGGGGGCTTCCCTGGTGGTGCAGCGGTTAGGAGTCCGCCTGCCAATGCAGGGGACATGAGTTCAATCCCTGGCCCGGGAGGATCCCACATGCCGCGGAGCAACTGGGCCCATGTGCCACAGCTACTGAGCCTGTCTATGCTCTGGAGCCCGCGGGCCACAACTATTGAAGCCCGCGTGCCAGAGTAGCCCCCGCTTGCTGCAACTAGAGAAAGCCTGCGCACAGCAGCAAAGACCCAACACAGCCAAAAAAAAAAAAAAAAGTGTGTCTGTGCACAAGGCACATGGCTAACCTCCAGAGGAAGAGCGGGTGACTGCAAGCTTGCCAAGGCAAATCCAGGCCCCCTGAGCCATCGCGGAAAACTTACCCCCCAGAGGCCCAGGCACCTTCACCCACAGTCTCTCATTTAACCCTGTGAGCTGGCGATCAGCACTCCCATTCTGCTGAGTCAAACTGAGACTCAGCAAGATTCGGTGACCAGCTCAAGATGACCAAGCTGAGTGACAGTACGAATAGGACAGCCACCCTTTCGTGTGCCCCACGTGCCTGGTCCCACGCAGCGGCCAGATGCTGTGCGTGAGCTGCACAGCACCCAGGGAGGGGCCACTTTTTAAAATTTTATTAACGAGGAAACGTGCTCAGAGAGGCTAAGAAGCTTGACTCACAGGCAAGTCTGGACCGAGGGTGAGGCAAGCGAGGCCCTCGCTCCAGGCACAAAATTTAAGGCGGTACCAAAAACTCCAGAAGATAAATGTTATAATGAACTGTTTTAAAACATCAAAATTAACACAAAATCCACATCGTACAAAACATCACAATTTTAAATAAAGACAGGATCCGTATTACTGATTTTTCCTTCTGCCTTAGGCTCCAATATGGCTCAGCACAGCACTGGGGCAGAGCCAAGAAACCAGACCAGCTCAACCCTTCTCCACCGGCCCCCAAAGGCAGAGACCCCTGATGCGCCTGCACTGCCTCTAGATGTTTCTCCTCACAATTTTATGACCTCAAAGGGCTGTAAGGAGTGACCAGGATACTCCATCATCGCAGGTGTGAGCTCCAGGGAGACCAGGGGTCTAAACAGATTCTGTTCCATGGTCACGTGCACGTGTTATGTAAATGAAGGAAGCCTGCAGTCTTCAACAACAGGGTGGGATATTTTAAGATATCAGTTGGGGAAGGTGTGGGGTGGGCTCGATCACACAGCTGCTTGTCTCCCACTGGATGGATTTCTGGCTCAAAATTAAGTTTTCAGCAGTGACACGATGCCAGCTGCCGCCTGTACCTACGCAAGTCCAATCCAAACGGAGGCATTCCTTTTCACTTTGCATTTCAAAAGCCAAAGCTTAGTTGGTAACTACTACATTGGCGTAGCTACTTATGCTTTGATCACTTGTTCACCTCATATTAAAGCCCCGCCTGAGATGAAGCCTCTGTTCAACAAATATGTGTTGATTAAAAATTCGAACATTTCTTACATCACACCCAGAACCTCGTACTAGCGGCTTGTAATCAAAGCCTAAAACCTGTAAAACAAATCAACCATTACCTGGAGCAGAAGGAAAATAGTTTATGACTCTGTCCACTATTTTCTCCTGCCGTGGCCATTAGCGACGGGAGGCACAAATATTTCCGTCTACTAACAACTTCAACCCTGCAGACCATCTCCCATCTTTTCTATTTTCTGAACACGATCAACTGCGAGGCTTCGCCTCACGACGCAAAGTTGTCCGGCAAAGTGAGCAAAGGGAAACTTCGGGCACTTGCGGGAGCGCGTCCGGCTGGACTCGGCCCTGGGCCAGCGCTGCCCCGAGAGGCGGCCTCGGGCAGGGCGCCCTGTCCGCGGTCCGAGGGGCACCTGGAGGCCCGCGCCCTGCCCTCGGCGCCCCGACCCCTGGCTGGCCGGCCAAGCCCGGCTCCCGGCCCGCGCCGTCCCCGCCCGGGTCCCCGCGCCGCGGTCCCCGGCCCACGCGCGCCCGCGGCCGCTCCGCTCCGGTCCCCCCGCCCCGTTACCTGCACGGGAGCGCGGGCGGCTCCGCGAAGCGCCGGAGGCTCGGTCGGCGAAGTGGGGGCGGCGGGACTGCGGCCGCCCCGGGAGCGCGGACGCCCGGCCCGCACGCGGCGCTGCAGGTGGCCGCCCGGCCTCGCCGCCGCCGGGTCGGGGTCCGGAGACTCGGACGCGGGCAGGGGCACGACCCTCCGGCGCCGGCGCTCGCCCGGCCTCGGCGCGCGCTCCCCGCCCCGGGCGCGCCGGCTCGGCTCGGCTGCTCTCGGCGCGGCGGGGGCGGACGCCGCTCAGCTCGCTCGCCCGCCCGTGGCGCGCACCTCCCCCGCGGCGCGCCACTCCCGCCGCCGGGCCGAGTCGGGCCGCGAGCTCGCGGGGAGGGGCGGGGGAGGTGGGCCCCGCGGGCCGGGAGGGCGCCGGGTGCGGGCCTGGCTGCCCGCGGGGACCCCTCCGCAGCCTGCGGCGACCCCGCCTGGGCCGGTCCGTGCGGCGGCGCTGTCAGGGCTCCAGGCCTGGCCGCCCCCACTGAGCGGGGCCGGGGTCCGCCGGAGACCCAGACGACCCAGAGGACGAGGCGCCCCGGCCCCGCGCCCCTGCGCGCCCTCTCCGAGGGGGATGCGGCCCCGACTCCAGCCTCGACCTCGGGGGTCACCTGGGGGTCAGCGTTCCGACGGCCGGGGCCAGAGGGAGGGCGCCGTGGATGGGAATTGTACGTTTGAATAAAAGTAAAAGCTGGGTTTTTTATAACCATGTTGGTCCGGAGCGTCTCCGGGCTAATTAGGGAAGCTGCCGCCCTGTCTTGGGTTGAATCATGGTTGTGACACTGCAAGAGGGGGAAGAAAGGCTGCTGACGGCTTCGCAGCCTCGCTGGCTGCCGTTTGTTTCTTTTGGAGACGGGCTGGTCCAGGTAAGGAGAGCGTCTTAGGAAACGTAGCCTCGGGTGGTGGCTCAGCGAATCAACTAGAGAGCCGGCCCTGAAGCCTGGGCCTGCGGATCACACAGCCCGGGACACCTCCACTCCAACCATGTGCCCCCAGAGCAGGGAGCTTTCCCGGCAGGGAGGGAAGACGCACGTGAACTGTGACCCGCAGGAAACCGAGGCCACGACAGCTGACCCTTGAGAAATTTCCATGCCAGCTGGAAGAGCTCATGCTAGCATCACGGAGTAACACTCGAGTGATACCCGACGTCTGAATCATCATTTAAATCGGCGCCGTTATATGGGGAAACGCCTGGAATCTGCGCCACATCTTGGGGTGGTGGGTTTGGGGATTTTCCCTGCGTACGCTGAAGACTGGAGAAGCCTGCGTTTGTACCACTATCCGCAGCAGAGCCAGGGTGGAAGCCTGGAAGGGGCTGTCTCCACCCCTGGCTTTAAAGGGGATCAAAATCCCAAACAGAAGAATCAAAGGCAGGGAAAAGAGGCTAAAGACAGATCTCATTTACTTGAGCACATAAAGAGAGGTTTACTCAGAAAAAAAATTTTTTTTCGTATAATCCCTTTGGTACAAGCCATTCTCTTAAAATCCCCCTTTGCCCTTAAGTGCTTGAAATTTCCTGTGTGAAAGGAACAAAAATATATTGTAGATCAGTCTACAGCCCCCCAAGTTAATAACCTGCCCTCACAATGGACAGGTGACTCGTGACAGCCAGAGACAATGTTAGGGGTGTGTGTTTGCTTTTTTCAGAACCCTCAGACTAAACTGAACAACTACAAACAAAGCTACACTCCCTTCTCTCCTCTCCCACCTTGAGCCTCTGTTCCTTGCTCTTCAAAATCACATTTATTTTTTGTTGTAACTAAATATTTATTGACTTCATAAATTCCCTTTCTAACTAAGGATTTCATTGGTTTCCAGAGTATCTTAAACCTCTGGCTTTATTTGTGTGTGCCATGGGGGGCTTTTGAAGTTCCTGGAGGTTCTGAGGGGACAGAAACCAAAGTTCCTGGTGATTAGTTAAGGCTGAGAAAGAACATGGTGTCAACACCCAAAACAGAAAGTGGTGAGGAACTTTGTGAATAGGTTAGGAAAATGGGAAGTTACCCGCTTCTGGTAGAGCAAACACCTTCATGCTTTAAAAGTGTTGAAAGGAAGAATGTCCCTTCCCCACACCCAGTCCCCAGGGCTCCTCCACATGGCCTTCGAGGGAGCTCTTTCCCTCCATAATGCCTCTTGGACCAAACCTTGAAGCCAGGTTGAGAAATGGCTAAAGTGTCAGTAAAGTTTTGCCAAAGGTTCCAAGGAAATAGTCCCCATGTGGAGTTTCTGGAAGCCTGCACAGACAACCATAAAGCTATGAGCATAGGATTTGTTTTTGTTTTTGTTTGTTTTTTCTGGAACTCCAGAAAATCTCTCATCTATCCCTGATCACCTCCTCCCAGGGAAGGAGAACCTCACCGACAAGGCAAAAGGAAAAGTCTGTGCTACCTCTAAATACATTGCACCTCATCAAGGAACACATTTTTATCAAACTGCAGGTGCTGTTCTAAGCCATTTACAATTCATTGCTCATTTAAACCATTCAGTCCCCAGGAGAGCCCTGAGCTAAGACCTGCTGTTATCCCATTTTACAAATAAGGCACTGCCATTGTCTCCCTGTTGTGGAGGAATGAGGCGCCCAAGGTCAGGCAGGAAGGAAGTGGCAGAGCCAGGGATTGAACCCACAGTCTGAACTCTCGGCACTGAACAGGCTGCCTTTCTACAAGTGGCATCTAACGCTGCAAACTGAAAACACCTGTTAGCTTAAAAAGGGAAGGAGAATCACCCTTGCCCACACTCAGGAAGAGGCAGCCTCTGGGATCTCAGAAAACAAGAGAATTTAAGTCTAGTCTCCTCTCTCCTGAATCATCATTTAGTCAGACCAGAGGGCTGTCATTGATGGGTTGAAGAGGGGTTCGCCAAAGGTACCAGGCTCACTAGCCCAGGTTGGTACCCAGGAGACCCTTCTGCAGGACAGGCCTTCATCCCAGGCTTCTGCTCTTGGGTCTTCATAAGACACTCAGCCTGCCTGTCCTCCCTTGGGTTCCCAAAATACAGGCCCCCATCAGGCACAGGTATCCCTACCTGGGCAGAGGATTTCAGCCAAGGACCAGCCAGGAACCAACTAGGAAAAAAAGATGTCAACCTTCTCATGACAGCAGGCCCGTTGCCCAGGTGAGCCTTGGTGACAGAGGTGGAATTGAGCCGCCTCACTGTCAGAGGTCCTCCTTCCTTGCCTGTTGTTTACATGCATCATCTGCCACCACACACCCAGGCAGGTCCATTTTTGTCCACACAATCAAGCGGCTGTGTGTATGTGTGCACTTTTGCTCTAACTAGTGATTAACTATTTTCAAGACCATCACAAGAGTCACAAAGCTCTGCATGGAGATCACACCTTTATTTCAGTGGTTCTGAATGTTTTCTCGTAAATCTTTACAATCTTAATTTTTTTGTAAAAATAGATGTCTGATTGAAAGACTGGACTTATGTTCAGAACAAGTTCAGGGCATTCGGTTTTCCTTGACGGAATGTTTTTTCCTAAGTTAGATACTATTTATCCTTTTGGGCCAGTTTATTGATCTGTAGGAAGGTATTTCAGGTTTAGTGAGGTAGGGATATTCAGTAATTCTGGCTTAGTGTTGGCTTCGGCTGGGAGGTCACAGTTCTGCTAGAAAGTTATCATGGTTAATAAGTTTCATAAAATCTTAGGGTTTCAGGGTGGGCTAAATCTTGGTAGTGTTTTTTGTTGTTGTTGATTGCAGGATTTGGTTTGGTTTTTGTTTTCTGAGGTATAACTGACCTAAAGGACACACATCTCTGTGTTCAGCTTGAATTTTCGGTTACATATCATTTCTCTCATGCAACCATCATCCACATCAAGATCTAGAACATTCTTAGCGTCCCAGGAAGCTTTCTTGTGCCTTTTTGTAGTCAGTGCACACACCCAAGCTAACCACTATTCCACACTATTACCATAGATTAGTGATCTATGTTGTTAAGGCTCATGAATAGGCATATGTAGACTGATACAGTATGTCTTCTTTTGTATCTGACTTCTGTTATTCAACACAGTGTCTGTGAGATTTATCCATGTTCTGTGTATCAGGTCATTCCTTTTGTATTGCTGTGTAGTATTCCACTGCATGGACATACCGCAACTTACCCCTTCTACTCCTTAGGCATTTGGATTCTTTCCAAGTTTGGGATATTATAATACATCTGCTATGAACATTTTCATATATGTTTTTTGGTGGGCATAAGCACTCAATTTTGCTGGTTATTATCCAAGAGTGGAATCCTGGGTCATAGGACATATATATGTAAGTTTAACTTTAGTACTTACTACCAAATACCATCTCTCTACTGCATTGTTTTCCTTTGAAAGTATGATACAAAATTCTTTGACAAATATCTGTGTCCATAGTTTGTCTGCATTCACAATTATATCTTTAGGAGAGATCCAGAGAGGAGTTCCTGAGTCAATGGCTGTGAATGAGTCAGAGGCTCTATTGAGTCACAGGGTATGAAGGCTTCTTAGGTTGTAAGGCCCTAATGACACAATTGGATAATACTTTCATTCATCTCTGGGCAGCTTCTTCTCCCATTCCTCACAGCAACTAGCCCTTACTGCTCTCATGCACCACGTGTTCTCAGTCCCCATCACACTCTTCCAAACAGATGGTCTGCTTCCTTTTTTCATAGAAAATTAAAGTTACTGGGCATGGAAATAAGTCGGCTAAGCAGCTGACCTTAAAATAGGGAGATTTTCCTGGATTATCTGGGTGGGTCCAGTGTAATCACAAGGGTGCTTAAAAGGGAAGAGGGAAGCAGCTGAAGACCAGAGACGGCATGAGATGGCATGAGATGGACTCACCTCAATAGTGCTGACTATGAAGGTGGAGGGAGGGGCCACAAGCCACGGAAGGTGGGCAGATTCTAGAAGCTCGAAAAGGCAAGGAAATGGATTCTCCCCTCAAGGATCCAGAAGGGACATAATCCTTCCAACACCTTGATTTTTAGCTTAATGAGACATATAGCAGACTTCTGCCCTCCAGACCTGTGAGATCATTAAACTGTGTTGTTTAAACCACTAAGTTTGTGGTAATCTGTTACTGCAACAATAGGAAACGCATACGGAATTTATTTTAGAATTCCCTTGACTTATAGCTGGAAAGTCTATTTCTCCATGCCCACTCACTGGCACAGTCTATAGCAGAGACCCCATTAGACCTGCCTTGGCTCAATCCTAGCTGAATAAGCTTAATATTTTAAATTGAGGTTATCATTCAAAGTAGGATTCAGACTCTTAACTAAGGCTCTCCCAGGCACTTTTTTTTTTTTTTTTTTTTTTTTGGGCAAATGCCAGACACTGACAGTCTGAAATTTTGGAGCCTTGGGCAGCCATTTAAATACCCTTCAGCAATTTATAGACATTTCAGGAACATCCACAACAGTATCTTCTGATAACTCAAAAATGCTTTCAGTTTTATTTTAACCTGCCCCAATTTTATAAGATTTATTTTTAATTATTCCCTCTTTTTAAAAAAAGTGCATTCTCTTGTTACACCATCTAAAAATCATAGTTTTGTTCGTTTTCTTATCAGTAGTAATGTTATTTTCCATAAAATCCTGCGCTTTCATACTTAACCCTTCCTCTAACCTAACAAGAATTTCTTATCCAAAAATATCAGCTTCCTGACTGGGGATGAATCTGGAAGATTATTTTGGAGCAATACCCGTAACAATGCTGATTTTGTGTTTATATGGAATACTATTTTCAGTAAGAGAAATGAGAATTTTAATTACACTTATAAAGTCTAAACCTCTACTTTTCTTTTCTTTTGGTTTTATACCAGCGAGATAAAACAAGCATGGATCTGATTTATGGGCTGGCCCACATAGCTCCTTTTGCAAATGTGGCTTTAAACCAGCTAATCTTTTGAAAGTCTTTACACTGACTAATTTAGAAGCAAGGAGAACAAATGTGGGAGTATAAATGCAAGGCACTGAATAAGAGTGATCAGCTCTGCCAATGAACACACTGCTGTGTTTCTGAGTACCCAATGCAGTTCACGACTTTCATTTAGATGAAGCTTCCTGGGGCTTGTCTTGCCTCCCCAGCACAATGTGCTACGTGACTGGAATTCCAGTTTGGAAGGTGAGATCTGTCCAGGATCTTAAAGATCAGAGTCTTCAACCTCATGTAATGGGGGACTAGAGAGTGACTAGCCCAAGGTTACATGCTGTTGGCTGAGCTTTGCTAAAGGCAGGTGTGTTACAGCACCTGCTCACCTCTCACTGATTCTGTAGTCTCTCCAGTCTCTGAAAATCACCAGAAGATTCTGATGGAAAACTTATCTTCTTAGTAGAACAAATGAGCAACACTCCTATTCACTTGATAGGAGTGCAGCATCTTATTCATTTGATAGATTGTAAATAACAAATACACTATAAATAAACAAACAGTAAAAAAGGAAATGTAGGGTTTTTTTAATCACAGAAAGGTTTTTTATTGACACTGTTTGGGCAGCTCCTTATTTTTTGCCTGAGTTATGAACAAAAACACGTTCATAAGGCAGTTTGGTACCCGAAGCATACACCCTCTTCTGCTAACTGCTGGAGCAGCTCTTCCATGGCTCTGTCAGTGAAATGACATGACATTCAGGTGAAAGAATGAAGAGAATGTTTCAGTAGCAAATGGTAACACTAAAAATAGTGTTTGGAGTGAAAGTAGGATGAGGAATAATTTCTTCATTGTTTCCATGGAAAAGTAGGAAAGTGGGAATGATGTATGGCCTTTTGAGGCCTTAGGTAGATCTGGAGATGTACCCTTCAAAGAAATGGGAGGGCCTCTGCTGCCATGATAACTCTCTGAACAGCTGTTGCGCATTTCACTTTCATCTCTACGATCTCTTCCCATTCTAAATGTCTGTGAGTCTGATTTATTTCATGTATATATGAAAATTTTTATTGACTGTATTTTTATATCTAGTTGCCTATTGTTTGATCCGTGTTGCTTCTACAGAAAATGGCATAAGGGGTGCTGAAGTGCTGACTCATGCGAAGCGGTGATGTAGGTGAAGCTTGTTTTTTGTGCACTTCGAGTCCTCTTCCAGCTCAGAGACCTATCCTGCAGATGCCCCAGGCCTGCCTTCTGCAGACAAGGCCCAATTTTACCCCACCCCCTTCAAAGGTGCCCCTTCTATAAACCTCAGCTAATAAACCAACATGCTCATAAACTAATCCCTTCAAAGATGTCAGTGGCAAGTATTGCTTACTGTTTTCCTGCCTCTATCACCATTTCACAGGGGTATGTGTAATTCTACAAAAATTCTCAATGAAATGCTAGCAAAATTAATCCAGCAACATATCAAAAGGATTACATACCATGACTAAGTGGGATTTACCCAGAAATGCAAGGTTGGTTGAACTTACAAAAATCGATCAATGTGATAAACCATATTAATGGAATAAAGGACAAATACCACCACATGAGCATCTCAGTAGAAAAAAAAGCATTTGACAAAATTCAGGACTTTTTCATGATAAAAACACTTAACTAGGAATGGAAGGGAACTTTCTCAACCGGAAAGGGCATCTGTAACAAACCTAAAGCTAACATCATACCACACGATTAAAGACTAAATGCTTTCCCCTTAAAATCAGGAACAAAAGTATCTATTCTCACCACTTCTATTCAACATTGTACTAGAAGTACTAGCCAGGGCAATTGGCAAATAAAAGAAATAAAAGACATCCAGATTTGAAAGGAAGAATAAAACAATCTCTGTTTGCAGATGACATGATCCTGTAGATAGAAAATCCTAAGGGATTCACTAAAAATTATTGTAACTAAAAAAAAATTCAGGAAATGTTGCACTATACAAGATCGATATACAAAAATCAATTGTATTTCTATACACTAGCAACAAACAATTTGAAATGACATTAAGAAAACAATTCATTTACAATAGCATCAAAAGTAATAAAATACATTGAAATAAATTTAACAAAAGAAGCATAGCCTTGTACACTGAAAACTGAAAAACATCACTGGAAGAAATTAAGACCTAAGTAAATGGAGAGATAGCCCATGATCATGGATCAGAAGACTTAGTATCTTTAACATGGCAATACTCTCCAAATTGAGTTACAAATTTAATGCAGTGCCTATCAGAAACCCAGCTTGCTTTTTTTTTTGCAGCAGCAGGACAAGCTGATCCTAAAATTCATATGGAAATACAAGCAACCCAGGGCAGCCAAAACAATCTTGAAAAAGATGGAGGACTCACACTTCCCAGTTTCAAAAGTTACTGCAAAGCTACAGAAATCAAGACAGTGTGGTACTGGCAATGGACAGACATATATATTAAGGGAACAGAACTGATAGTACAGAAATAAATGCTCATACTTATGGTTAATTTATTTTTAACAACAACACTGAGATGATTCAGTGGGAAAGAATTGTCTTTTCAAAAAATATTGCTAAACAACTGGATATTCATATGCCAAAGAATGGATTTAGATCCTTTCCTTATGTCATACACAATAATTAACTCACATGAATGATAGACATAATGTAAGACTAAAACTATAAAACTCTTAGCAGAAAACACAGGGGTAAATCTTTGTGACCTTGATTTTGGGATTGATTTCTTATATATGATACCTGAAGGCACAAGTGATAAAAGAAAAGTTGGAATTCATCAAAATTATAAACTTGAATGTTTCAAAGTACACCATCAAGAAAGTAAAAAGTGATAAATGTTAAACTTTTAAGTAACTTTTACTTAAAGTAAAATATGTAAAAAATCTTTAAAAATATATTTTATTCTTTGTACCATATTGTACAGAAACCACTGTAGCAGATATGTTTTAATAGAACTGTATGAATGCATATAAAGTATGCTCCTTTAGTTCCTGGATACAAAAGGTTACATAAATATTGCATAAAAGGATTTTCTGGAAGTGTTGGCAGCTAAACAGCTAGACCACTGAATTTTGCTTCCAAAACTACCTCTTCATATCAGAATTTCATAGCATATCATAGATGTCACTAGACCTCTGTTCAGTAAACTGACATTAGAATCCCAATAAGTTAAAGAAAAGGAAAATAGAAAGGCAACCAAAATATTTGCAAATTATATATTTGGGAAATGCAAATCAAAGCCACTAGACACGCACAAGAATGTGTATAATAAAAAATCCCTAAATATTTGGTAATTAAGAAATATAATTAAAGTAATCTGTGGGTCAAAGTGGAATCACAATGGAAATTAGAAAATATTTTTAACCAGTCATGAATGAAAATATGACATATCAAAACTTGTGAGATACACCTAAATACTTTGCCTTAGTGGAAAAGTATTACTTGTTCAAAACACATATGTTAGAAAAGAAGAAAGACTGAAAACCCAATTTGAGCATCCATCCTCAAGAATCTAGGCAAAATAGCAGCAAATTATACCCAAAATGGAAAATAGAAAAAAAGAGAAGAAATTAGTGAAATAGAAAACAAAAAGCACAGTAGAAAGGATCTACAAAGCCAGAAATTGAAAAGATTAATAAGATTGATATATTCCCAGTAAGACTGACTTTGAAAAAAACGAGAGAAAGAAGGCAAAAATAGTCAACATCAGGAATGAAAAAGGGGGTATGTAGATCCTGTTTCATGAAAGAGATAATTGCAGGATTTTATGAACAATATTATGTCTAAAAATTTGTTTAAGTTAAATGGACAAATTCCTAAAAAAAGAATTCAAATAACTAAAACTGACTTAAGAAGAATGATATCTGCTGCCTGCTAATGCAGGGGACATGGGTTCAAGCCCTGGTCTGGGAAGATCCCACATGCCGCGGAGCAACTGGGCCCGTGAGCCACAGTTACTGAGCCTGCGCGTCTGGAGCCTGTGCTCCGCAACAAGAGAGGCCACGATAGTGAGAAGCCCGCGCACCGCGATGAAGAGTGGCCCCCACTTGCCGCAACTAGAGAAAGCCCTTGCACAGAAACGAAGACCCAACACAGCCATAAATAAATAAATAAATAAATAACAAAAGTGATTGTTTAAAAAAAAGAAGAATGATATCTGAATAGTCCTATTACTATTAAAGAAGATGAATTTGTAATTGAAAACCTTCCCACAATGGAAACTACAGGCCCAGGGGCTTCACCAGTGTAATTCTACTAAACATTTAAGGAAGAAATCATTTCACTCTTATACTGCTCTTCCAGAAAATACAAAGTTCCTAATTTATTCTTTGAGGCTGACTTAATCTTAACACCAAAACCTGATAAGGCCATTATGAGGATGAAATTTTACACAACTCAATTTCATTCAGGTTTATTTTATCAAATAAAATATCAGCAAATCAAATCTAGCTGTATATAAAAAGGTTCCATGTGAAACCCAAGTTGACTTTATTCCAGGAGTACAAGGTTAAATTAATATTTGAAAATCAGTCAACATAATAAAGGAGAAACTAATATGATAATCAAAATAGATGCAGAAAAATTTTTGATAGTGTTCAACGTCCATTCAAGGATTAAATCTCTCAAATTAGGAACTGCAGTTAACTTTGTTAATCTGATAAATAGTATCTTTGAAAAAAAAAAAAAAAAGAGGACACTAACCCATAGCAAGTATCATACTTAACGGTGACATGCTGAAAACTTTCCCTTTGTGATTATAAAGAAGACAAAAATATCCATTAACACCACTCCTGTTCAGCTTCATATAGGTGGTCTTAGCCAGTGCACTAAATCAAGAAAAAATTATAAGTATAGGTATTGTGACAATAAAAATGTGTTTTTTCCACAGATGACATGATTGAATATGTAGGGTCCTAAAGAATTTACCGCTAAATTATTAGAAGGAATAAGTGACTTTTAGCAAGGTTGCTAAATACAGTACAAGGTCAAAATACAAAATTCAAATAAGTTTTATGTGTCAGCAAGAATTTAAAAATGATACATATTCATGTATAAAAGCATCAAAAAATTCAAATACCTAGTGACAAATATTTTAAAATTAGTGTATCAACACCTTCACACAGAAAACTATGAAATATTACTGAGAAAAATTAAATAAATAGAAGAATATATGTTCATGGACAAGATGACTCAGTATTAGAAAGATGTCAGTTCTCCCCAAATGTATCCATAATTCGATGTAAATTGTATGTTAGAAATTATAACAAGTTTTATATGGAACTCCACTAAATGATTTTTAAATTATATGGAAATACAAAAGAAAAAGAGTCAAGATACTTTTGAAGAACAATAACATGATAGGATCTGCTAGAGTGGCTAGCAAGACTTTATTGTAAAGATACAGTAATTAAAACAATGAGGTATTTGTCAGATAGAAAAACAGACCCATGAAATAGTATAGAGAGCCCAAAAACAAAGACACACATATTTTGGCACTTAATAGGACAAAGTAGTCATGCAAACCCATGGGGAAAAAATAGTCTTTTCATGTGTTTGTTGGCAATCTGTATATCTTCTTTGGAGAAATGTCTATTTAGGTCTTCTGCCCATTTTTGGATTGGGTTTTTTGGGTTTTTTTGATATTGAGCTGAATGAGCTGCTTGTAAATTTTGAAGAGTAATCCTTTGTCTGTTGCTTCATTGGCAAATATTTTCTCCCATTCTGAGGAATGCTCAACATCACTAATCATTAGAGAAATGTACATCAAAACTACAATGAGGTATGACCTCACACCAGTCAGAATGGCCATCATCAGAAAAATCTACAAACAATAAATGCTGGAGAGGGTGTGGAGAAAAGGGAACCATCTTGCATTGTTGGTGGGAATGTAAATTGATACAGCCACTATGGAGAACAGTATGGAGGTTCCTTAAAAAACTAAAAATAGAACTACCGTATGACCCAGCAATCCCACTACTGGGCACATACCCTGAGAAAACCATAATTCAAAAAGAGTCATGTACCACATTGTTCATTGCAGTTCTATTTACAATAGCCAGGACATAGAAGCAACCTAAGTGTCCATCGACAGACGAATGGATAAAGAAGATGTGGCACATATATACAATGGAATATTACTCAGCCATAAAAAGAAATGAAATTGAGTTATTTGTAGAGAGGTGGATGGACCTAGAGTCTGTCATACAGAGTGAAGTAAGTCAGAAAGAGAAAAACAAATACCGTATGCTAACACATATATATAGAATCTAAAAAAAAAAAAAAAAAGGTTTTGAAGAACCTAGGGGCAGGACAGGAATAAAGACGCAGACATAGAGAATGGACTTGAGGACACAGGAAGGGGGAAAGGTAAGCTGGGACGAAGTGAGAGAGTGGCAAGGACATATATACACTACCAAATGTAAAACAGATAGCTAGTGGGAAACAGCTGCATAGCACAGGGAGATCAGCTCAGTGCTTTGTGACCACCTAGAGGGGTGAGATAGGGAGGGTGGGAGGGAGACACAACTGGGAGGAGATATGGGGATATACGTATATGTATAGCTGATTCACTTTGTTATACAGCAGAAACTAACACACCATTGTAAAGCAATTATACTCCAATAAAGGTGTTAAAAAAAAGTCTTTTCAACACATAGTGCTGAGTTAATTGGAAATCTATATGAAATTTTAAAAATCTCAACACTTTCCTCAATTCTACACAAAAATCAATTCCAGATGGACTGTTGTAAAATTAACAAGAAAATAATGTTTATAGATGAAAATGTGAGACACCATTGCAAACTTCAGGTAGGAAAAATTTTCTTAAATAGGACAGAAAAAAATGCACATCCATAGAGGAAATTATTGATAAATTGGACGTTATTTTATTTTTTTATATTTATATTTTTCTTTTTTTTTGGCTGCGTCAGGTCTTAGTTGCGGCGTGGGGTCTTCGTTGTGGCATGTGGGCTTCTCTCTAGTTGTGGCACATGGGCTTCAGAGCGTGTGGGCTCTGTAGTTTGCAGCATGTGGGCTCTCTCCTTGAGGCGTGCGAGCTCAGTAGTTGTGGCGCACAGGCTTATTTGCCCCGCGGCATGTGGGATCTTAGTTCCCCCACCAGGGATCAAACCTGCGTCCCCTGCATTGGAAGATGAATTCTTTACCACTGGACCACCAGGGAAGTCCCAAATTAGACATTATTAAAATTAAGAAATTGTTTATTAAAAGACACCATTAGGTGAGTGAAAAATCAAGCCTCAGTGGAAGGTTATTTGCAACACATATATGGGCTTGTATCAGAATATATAAAAAACTATAAATTAATAAGATAGAAAACCCAACAGAAAAGTAAGTAAAAGACTTGAATAGGAACGTCACAAATACGTATACCATTGGGAAATAAGCATCTGAAAAGGTGTTCAACCATATTAGTCACTAGGGAAATGTAAATCACAGCCACAGTGAGACACCATTTTACACCCACCACCTGGTGGGTGTGTAAATTAGTGCAATTACCTTGGAAAACAGTTTGGCATTATTTACTAAGGTGAACATATTCATACTCTTTAACCCAGTAATTCCACTTCTAGATGTATCACATGTGCACCAGGAGACATGCACATAACTCTTCACAGCAGCATCATTCTTCTTTTTTTAAGTTTTTTTTTCTAAATAAATTTATGTATTTATTTATTTTTGGCTGTGTTGGGTCTGCGTTGCTGCGTGCAGGCTTTCTCTAGTTGCAGCGAGCAGGGGATACTGTTCATTGCGGTGCACGGGCTTATTGCGGTGGCTTCTCTTGTTGCGGAGCAGGGACTCTAGGAGCGCAGGCTTCAGGAGTTGTGGCACGTGGGCTCAGTAGTTGTGGCTCGCGGGCTCTAGAGCGCAGGCTCAGTAGTTGTGGCGCACGGGCTTAGTTGCTCCCCAGCCTGCGGGATCTTCCTGGACCAGGGCTCGAACCCGTGTCCCCTGCATTGGCAGGTGGATTCTTAACCACTGCGCCACCAGGGAAGCCCAGCAGCATCATTCCTTTTATTTATTTTTTAAATTTATTTATTTTATTTATTTATTTTTGGCTGCATTGGGTCTTCGTTGCTGCGCGTGGGCTTTCTCTAGTTGTGGTGAGTGGGGGCTACTCTTTGTTGCGGTGCGCGGGCTTCTCATTGTGGTGGTTTCTCTTGTTGCGGAGCATGGGCTCTAGGCACATGGGCTTCAGTAGTTGTGGCGCACGGGCTTCAGTAGTTGTGGCTCGCGGGCTCTAGAGCACAGGCTCAGTAGTTGTGGCGCACGGGCTTAGTTGCTCCGCGGCATGTGGGATCTTCCCGGACCTGTGGCTCGAACCTGTGTCCCCTGCATTGGCAGGCAGATTCTTAACTGTTACGCCACCAGGGAAGTCCCAGCAGCATCATTCTTAACAGCCCAAATAATAAATAAATCGTGTCATATTTGTAAAATGGAATAATACACAACAATGAAAATGAAAAAACCCTGCAATTATTATTACATTTAGCAACATGGGTAAATTTCAGAAACAAAATATTGAGTGAAAAAAAAGGAAATAACAATACAAACCCTAGGATTCCACTTATAAAAAGTCTCCAAATAGGCAAAACTGAACTATTTGTCTTAGAAATCAGGACTCTGGTTATTTGGCAAGACAGGAAGAGTGACTGGGACGGGGTACCAGGGAAACTGCTGAGATGCTGGCAATGCCCTGGATCTTGGCCCCGCCAGACAGTAGTTTTATGGGTATTTGTGATAATTCATTGTACTTTTCTAGGTGGTTACACTTTACCACCAAAAATGCACTCTATGAAGTACTGCTAAGATTTTATTTTTTTTATTATTAGATTTTTCTAATAATGAAATACAGAAAATTGGGATCAAATACTTCTTCCCTTATCCCTATAGGTGACACTTTCTAGCCTTTCTCAGTGTATCTGGCATATCAGAATATCAGGTTTATGATCCTATAAGATCATGGTCACAAAGACATTGTTTGCCAGAAAAGAAAAAGTCCTACTTCTCATTGTAGAATCCAGAGATGTCTGCTCTATTTTACCCCAGAGAGCTCTGAAACAATGAACAACAGAGCACAAAGAGAGTAGCACAGAGAAACACACAGAGGGACAACAGTCTACCCTGTCTGGTTCTGATGATCTGTGGAAACTCCTCAAATGGACGATTCCTATTATTCTTTCTCATCAGAATTAACCTGTGTAAATCTGCCATTCCCTGCTATAAAGGGAGATACTGTTCTATTGCTTCAGGTATGAATTAACCACTTGCCCCAGTGAAGGTGTTTATTTCAAAACCTTTAAAGGCTAACCTACTGCCAGATGGGAGCTTAGTGAAACCTGAAGTCATTTATCTTTGATCTACTTGCAGAAAATCCTTGTCTCTGAACAATTCAAACTTCACAAGTGAGTGAGGTTTGTAGGTAAGCAGAGGGCTTTGAAAGATGCTACAATGGGGGCTGCAATAATCAAATGTAGATCGGTTATGGTCAAAGGGACTTGTTTCATCATGGATTAACTTGATTATTGAATTTTACAACTCTGGGCTGCTAAGGAAGAGATCTTGAATTGTTTCCCACCTGTGACCATCTTCTTCAGATCTGCCTTTAACTCGCTTCTGCAAAGACCCACTGTCTGCTTTTTTCTGAGGAAATTATTATTATAAATAACTACATAAATGTATGAAAGCTATGTTTTGTTTAGCTAGAAATTTTTAGAAGGTGGAGAGAAGTGGGCCATGTTTCAAAAATGTAAATGCAGTTGAAGAGAATCCCTCAGCCGAGCAGAGTCTTCACCAGCCATTTGGCTGCAGTGAGGGAAACATATTAAGGCTGCCTGCACTGGAGCGCAGTTCCAGCGAGTTCTTGGAGCTACAGGGAAGTACTGAGGCAAACCTTTCATCCTGTTGAATATAAAAAGTAGGTTTCACTCATTTGTTCATTCAGCAAATACTTATTGAACATCTACTATATCAAAGTCACTGGTACTTGAGTGTGAATTGGCGAAAAATGCTGCAACAGTACAATGAAAGAAAAATAGGAAGAACTATATGAAAGTAAATATCAAATTAAGGTTACACTTAAATACAGATAAAAACACTTTCCTCTGAAAACAAGATGACTATGAGGCATATTCCTGATTCTCTCCATCACTCTCATTAGTAGTAAGCCAAACCATAGGTCTATTTGTCTAGAGGCTGTTATCCTGAAGGACAGACATGCACAGATGGAGTTAATTAGCTGCCCTTGAGCTAGGCTTACTTCCAATTGCCTTGACTTTGATGGAAACATCATTAAAGAAACTGATCCTTTAATAGCAATCCCTGAGATTCCATAGCCTGTTAAGAAAACTGAGGAAGCAGAAGAGATTTCTGTCATATCAAGGAGTCTGAAGTCTTCTCTTTCAGAATATTGCAAAATGGCCTCTCTATTATATCAGATGCTATAGCCTAAGAGATGATGCAAATGCATTAATAATTACTATAATGTCTGTTTCCTACTGAGATAAAACTGGTTTAAGTCCAGCTCAACAAAACACATATAAAGAGGCAGCAAGCAGAAGATAGATTTTTTTCTCCTTAAACCTAAAACAGGACACTGTACTTGTCTTAATAGATAACAGCTCATGTTACCATACATGTAATTAACATTACCTCCAAAAGCAAAATAAACATAAGATAATAATTCTTCATTTCCTGAGGGACAAAATGGGATATTTTCTATATTTTATCTTCTCTTGTTTGTTGAGCCTTTATGAAATTTGGTCTTCATTTTACTAAATGTGTAAGTGTAAGATGCAAAATTTCCTGGAAGTACAGCAAGAAGAAATTTAGAACACAGAAAGCTTTTGCACGGCCAAGGAAACCGTTAACAAAATGAAAAGGCAACCTACCAAATGGGAGAAAATATTTGCAAATCATATATCTGATACGGGGTTAGTATGCAAAATACATAAAGAACTCATACAACTCAATAGCAAAAACAAAAAATTGGATTAAAAAATGGGCAGAAGATTTGAATAGATATTTTTCCAAAGAAGACATACAGATGATGAACAAGTACATGAAAAGATACTTAACATCACTAATCATCAGGGAAATGCAAATCAAAACCACAATGAGACCACCTCATACCTGTTAGAATGGCTATTATCAAAAAGACAAGCGATAACAAGTGTTGGAGAGGGTGTGGACAAAAGGGAAGGAATGTGCGCTGCTGGTGGGAATGTAAATTGGTGCAGCTACTATGGAAAACAATATGGAGGTTCCTCAAAAAATTAAGAATAGAAGTACCATATGATCCAGCAATTCTACTTCTGGGTATTTATCCAAAGAAAATGAAATGAAAATGAACCCCCATGTTCATTTCAGCAATATTTACAGTAGCCAAGATATGGAAACAACCTAAGTGTCCACTGATGGATGAATGGATAAAGATGTTGTGGCATGTATATACAATGGGATATTATTTAGCAATAAAAAAGAAGGAAATCTTGCCATTTGCAACAGTATGGATAGGTCTTGAGTGTATTATGTTAAGTGAAATAAGTCAGACAGAGAAAGACTGATACTGTATGATCTCACTAAAACAAAACAAAAACAAAAGCTCATAGATACAGAGAACAGATTGGTGGTTGCCAGAGGCAGTGGGCTGGGGAGGAAGTAGGCAAAATAAATGAAGGGGGTCAAAGAGTACAAACTTCTAGTTGTAAAATAAATAAGTCATGGGGATGTAATGTACAGCATGGTGACTATAGTTAATAACACTGTATTGCATATTTGAAAATTGCTAAGAGTAAATCTTTAAAGTTCTCATCATAAGAAATTAGGTCTGGTGATGGATGTTAACTAGACTTACCGTGTTAATCATTTCACAATGTAGACAAATATTGAATCAGTATATTGTATACCTGAAACTAATATAACATTATATGTCAATTATACCTAAATTTTTTTAAAAAGGGAAGTGGGTTTCCCCCAACATTAAATCATAGACTTGTAGAAAGAGAAGGGGCTCAGAAAGGACACCAGGAGCATGTTTCCCAGCTGAAAAGCTGACCTTTCTCATAAGGAGAGCTTCCCTGTGCATCGGGGCCTCTAAAATTTCTCTCCTTGGCTTCATTGGCTCCTTGTTTGACTCTCTCTGCCACATCTCTGCCCACCTTAACTGAAAGTAATAAAGGTGAGCTCTCCAACCACAGTCCAAAGAAAGGAACTCTTATTATCCATGAATCTGGGTGCCCATCAAGTGCATGTTCTTTTCGAAGACCTAATCCTTTTCACTCCTCATCAATAGACTAAACTCACCATCATTTCATTCCTCTATTTTTATTAGTAGATACAGCAAAATATCCTTTTTTTTAAAAAGAGGAAATAAAAGAAAAATCTCCTTTGAAATACTCTGAAAGTTTATTGTTAAAAATAGAACTCCCATAAGATCCAGTGATTCTACTTCTGGGAATATATCCAAATGAAAACATTAACTCAAAAAGATCTGCACCATGTTCATAGCAGCATTATTTACAAAAGTCAAGACATGGAAACAACCTACGTGTCCATTAACGGATGAATGGATAAAGAAGTGTGGTACGTATGTACAATGGAATAACATTCAAACATAAAAAAAAATGAGCAAATTCTACCATTTTCGACAACATGGGTGGACCTTGAAGGTATTGTGCTAAGTGAAATGAGTCAGACAGAGAAAGACAAATACTGAATGATCTCACTTATATGTGGAATATAAAAAACACCAAAACAAAAAACCCCAACCCCCCCAACAAATTTACAGAAAAATTGATCAGATTTGTGGTTACCAGCGGTAAGGGTTAGGGGAGGGGGAATTGAAGAAAGGTAATCAAAAGGTATAAACTTCTAGTTATAAGATAAATAAACACTAAGGATGTAATGTACAACATGATGACTGTAGTTAACACTTCCACGTGATATATAGGAAAATTGCTAAGATAGTACATCTTAAGAGTTCTCCTCACAGGGAGATATTTTTTTTTCTTTTTATTGTACCTGTCTGAGATGAGGGATGTTAACTAAACCTATTTTGGTAATCGTTTCACAATATACGTAAATCAAACCATCATGCTGTACAACTTAAACTTATACAGTGATACATGTCAATTACTTCTCAATAAAACTGGAAAAAAAAACTGGAATAAATTTATCAAAAGAGGTGCACTGAAAACCGCAAAACATTGTCAAAAGAAATTAAAGAATCCATATCACATATTCATGGATCAGAAGATTTAATATTGTTAAGATGGCCATACTCCCCAAAGTGACCTATAGATTCAATGCACTTCCTATCAAAACCAGGTACTCTCTTTTGCAGAGGTTGAGAAGCTGATCCTAAAATTCATATGGAAATAAAAGCAACTTAAAGTAACTAAAGCTATCTTGAAAAAGAAGAACTAAGTTGTAGGACTCACACTTCCTGGTTTCAGAATTGACTACAAAGTTACATTAATTGTGACAGGGTGGTACCGGCATAAAGAGAGACATATAGGTCAACAGAACAGAATTGAGAGTCCAAAAATAAACCTTCACATTTATGGTTAATTTATTTTCATCAGGATGCAAAGGGAATTTGATGGGGGAAAGAATGGTCTTTATAACAAATGTTGCCCAGACAACTGGATATCCACAAGCAAAAGAATGAACCCAAACCCCTTCCTCACACTGTACATAAAAGTAACTCAGGGCTTCCCTGGTGGCGCAGTGGTTGAGAGTCTGCCTGCCAATGCAGGGGACACGGGTTCAAGCCCTGGTCTGGGAAGATCCCACATGCCGCGGAGCAACTGGGCCCGTGAGCCACAACTACTGAGCCTGCGCGTCTGGAGCCTGTGCTCCGCAACAAGAGAGGCCGCGATAGTGAGAGGCCCGCGCACCGCGATGAAGAGTGGACCCCGCTTGCCACAACTAGAGAAAGCCCTCGCACAGAAACGAAGACCCAACACAGCCAAAAATAAATAAAAATAAAAAAAAAAAAAAAAAAAAAAAAAAAAAAAGTAACTCAAACTGAATCATAGAATTAAACTTAAGAGCTAAAACTATAAAACTCTTAGAAAAAAACATAGGAATCAATATTCATGACCTTGAGTTAGGCAACGTTTTCTTAGATACAACACCAAAAAGTACACCTAACAAAAGGAAACAATACATAAATTGGACTTGATCAATTAAAAACTACTACTACAAGTGATACCATCAAGAGAGTGAAAAGACAGCCTACAGAATGGAAGAAATATTTACAAACCATACATCTGATAAGGGTCTAATATCTAGAATAAAGAAAACTTACAACAATAATAAAAAGATAACACAATTAATAAATGGGAAGTGGATATGAATAGACACTTCTCCAAAGGAGACAGACAAATGGCAAATAAACACATGAAAAGATATTCAGTATCAGTAGCCCTTAGGGAAATGTAAGTCAAAACAATACCATTTCACAACCACTAGGATGGCTATTTTTAAAAAAAGGCTGATAATAACAAGTGTTGGTGAGGATGTGGAGAAATTGAAACACTCATACATTGCTGATGGGAATGTAAAATTGTGCAGCTGCTTGGAAAACAGATTGGTAATTCCTTAATTACTATATGACCTAGAAAGTTCTCTCCTAGGTACCTACCCGTGAGGTTAGAAAACACATATCCACACAAAGACTTGTACATGAATGTTCATTGTATTATCATAATAGCCAAAAGGTGGAAACAATCAAAGTGTTCATTAATTCATGAATGGATAAATAAGATACAGTATATTCATGCAATGGAACATAATTCGGCAATAAAAATTAAAGAAGTACCAATACCTGCTATAACATAGAAAGCCCTTGAAAATATGCTATGTGAAAGAAGCCAGTCACAAAAGACCACATGTTTGTATGGTTCCTTTTATGTGAAATGTCTGGAACAGGCAAATCATAGAAGTGGAAAAATGATTAGTGGTTGCCTAGGGCAGGGGGTTGGTGTGTGGAGGAGAATGGGGGATGAGTGATTGCTAATGGGAATGCTGTTTCTTTTTGGGTGACAAAAATGTTCTAAAATTAGATTGTGATGATGGTGACACAACTCTGTGAATATACTGAAAACCATCGAATTATATACTTTAAATAGGTGAATTGTATGGCATGTAAATGATATCTCAATAAAGCTATTAAAAGGAAGGATAAAGGGAGGGAGGGAGCAAGGGAAGAAGGGAGGGGGGATGGAGGAACTAGAGCTTTGACTCAAAGGAAATGTTTTGAGGGACTGGAACAAAATGTGTATATTCTCAGCACCAGAAAACACCACAAACAAATAGATCCTCATGTGTACAAATAAAGGAAAGGACATTAAGTAAATGAAGATAATTAAATAGATTGTATAGAGGGTGTGCATTCTAGTTGATGTCTCTAGCACATTAGAACAATGTAGGTTGTTTTGGAAAATTAGTTTTGGCATACTGATCAATCTTACCTTGTTCAAAATCTAGAGATCTGATACTGCACCTGTGAATCATCCTAGCATTTATTAAGCACCCACTTACATTTTCAGCATGGTTAGAGATGGAAAAACCTAAAAACTGGATCCTAGTATTGTATTTGATGAAACAAAGCAAAAACACATGAAGTGGGAACCTAGCTAAATACACTTTAACCCATTCAACATATATTTAAAGACCACCTGTGATGTACAAAGGACTGTTTTGAGTAGGAGAAGGCTGGGGATAAAGATAAAAGTGGGTGAAACTATGTTCCCTTCCCTCAAAATATTCAAAGTCTATTATAAAACAGCTTCTCAAATAGGTGTAATACAAGGCATTATGTGATACAGGCCTAAAAAAGGTAAACATTTTAAGGGGAAGTCAGAGAAGGGCAAACTAATTTAGGGCTGATGGGATTAGAGAAGACTTCAAAAGCCTTCTAGCTGTTGATCTGTTTCTCACCTTCTCTCTTAAAACAAAACAAAAACTTAATATTTATGCATTCTGTTTTAATTTTAATCAAAATTATAAAAGATTCAGATAGTTCCACAAGGTTATTAAGACAAAAGTCTCCAGCCAGCCTTATTTCCACCTGTGCATTTTCCCCTCCCAGAGGCCACCAGTTTTACCTCTTTTAGCTGATTGTTTTGGTATCCCTTTCTCTAAATAACAAACTTGTATCACTATTTCTTGACTTTTCAGTTTTAGGCATTAGCTATTGACTTACCACTACAAAAGAAGAGAATTTAGCTTTATTTCTTTCCAAGGCCTTCATGACCCATTGCTTCTTTCCCATTCCTTCATTCTCTCATTAATTCATTTTGTTTAGATTTATATTCAGTGTTTACATTATTATGTCTACGAAGTACTATTTGCAATTGAGCCATCTGGTAAACCATGATTTATCTTTCCCTTCCTAAACTGCTTTTCATTTTCCCTATCTTGTTTTTCATTCCTTTGATCTCCTATCTCTTACCTGCTAAGGACTAACAAATCTCTTTCCCCAGGCAAGTTTTCTCTCTTGATACTGAAACCTATAGATTTCTTTATTAATTCAACAAATCATCAACTGACCACCTACCGTACATCTGGCATTGTACTGAAACTAAGCACTTTAGATATATTATCTCAGTTAAACCACATGATTCTATTTTGAGTTAGGTACTATTATAAATATACCTTTTACAGAGAAGGAAAATAAAAAGTTAGCACTTTAGAAAGTGCTAACTTGCCCAAGTACATAGCTATGTAGAAACATGATGTAAAGTCAAGCAGTGGGACTTAAGAACCTATGATCATAACCACCTATACTTTACATTCTTTCAGTAAATATATATCAACTGGAAGCCACCATGAGTCTGGCACGGTCTGTACCATGATAAATAAATCAGACTATTCTTGCCTTCATGGAGCTCACAGTCTAGCAGGTATGACACACAAACAAGATGATACAATAAGAATGCAATGGATACACCAATAAAGATGTTAAAAAAAAAAAGAATGCAGTGGAGGACATGGGATAAGTGAAATTAATAGTGAATAAAAGAATACATAGAAATTAGCAAGAAATAAAAAGACTTTCATTTTTAGAAATAAATATTGAGCACACATCAGTGCCAGGCACCGTGCTAGGTGCTGCCGACACAATGTTAAAACAAACAAGAATTTTCCAGGCTGGGAGACGAATAGGAGAGAGGAAAAGGAGTGATCCAGGCAGAGGAAACAGCATGTGCAAGGGCCAAGAGATAAAAGAGCATAAACTGTTCAAGGTACTGAAAGCAATTCGGAATAACTATAATATATAATTGTAAGGTGGGGGGTGAGGTATGAAGTTGAAGAGATAAAAAAAAAACCAAATCAGAGAGGTCTGTAAAGGCAATGTTGAAGAGCTTGGACTTTAATGACAAATTTGGTACTCACAGCGTGCATGTGTGGAGAGAGAGAAGTAAGCATATTTGTGTTTTAAAACTCTTTCTTGATTACAGTGTGGAGAATGGATTAGATGGAAGTATGAAAGCATACCTGTTTTTTGTTGTTGAGTTGTAAAAATTCTATATATATTCTGGATATGACATCCTTATCAGATATATGATTTGCAAATATTTTCTCAAATTACTTGGATTGCTTTTCACTTTCTTGATACTGTCCTTTGATGTACAAGGTTTCTTAATTCTGATGAAGCCCAATTTATCTATTTTTGTTGTTTGTCATTTAGCAATATTTAAGAAACTTTGTGAAATACAAGGTCATGAAGGTTTGCGTCTATGTTTCCTTCAAAGAGTTCTGTAGCTTTAGCACTTAAACCTAAGTATATGATCCGTATTGAGTTGATTTTTGCATGTGGTGTGTGGCAGGATCCAACTTCATCCTTTTGCATGTGGTCATCCAGTTGTCCCAGCACCACTTTTTTTCTTTTTTTTTTAAATTTATTTATTTTCTTTACATTTTATTTTTGGCTGCGTTGGGTCTTCATTGCTGTGCGTGGGCACTCTAGTTGCGGCGAGCAGGGGCTACTCTTTGTTGTGGTGCGTGGGCTTCTCATTGCGGTGGCTTCTCTTGTTGCCGAGCACAGGCTCTAGGTGCACGGGCTTCAGTAGTTGTGGCACGTGGGCTCTAGAGCGCAGGCTCAGTAGTTGTGGTGCACAGGCTTAGTTGCTCCACGGCCTGTGGGATTTTCCTGGACCAGGGCTCTAACCCATGTCCCCTGCATTGGCAGGTGGATTCTTAACCACTGTGCCACCAGGGAAGCCCCCAGCACCACTTGTTGAAGAGACTGTTCTTTCCCCATTGAATGGTCTTGGAACCCCTGTCAAAAATCAATTGACCATAGATGTATGGGTTTATTTCTGCACTAATAGAATAAACCCATTCTATTCTATTGATCCTTATGTCTGTCTGTATGCCAGTATTACACTATTTTGATTACTGCAGCTTTGCAGTAAGATTTGAAATTGGGAAACATGAATCCTCTAACTTTGTTCTTCTGATTCAAGACTGCTTGGGCTATTCTGGGTCCCTGCAATTCCATAAGAATTTTAGGACTGGCTTTTCCATTTCTGCAAAAAATAAATAAATAAATAAATAATAATAATAAATAATAATAATAAACTCCATTGGGGTTTTGATAAGGACTGTATTTAATCACAAGACGGTTTGGGAGAATATTTCTTCTTAAGAATATTAAGCCTTCCAATCCATGAATGCAGGATGTCTTTCCACTTATTTAGCTCTTTAATTTTTTCAGCAATATTGCATAGTAGGAAGTGATATTTAAGTTGACAGAATGTGTGGAGTGAGAAGGGAAGGGAGTGACCTGGTGTGGCATCTGGGCTCGGGGTTCAGGTGTCTGACATAGTGGCTGGTGTGGGACTCCATGGTGGGAAACCAGGGCAGAGACTACAAGGAGGAAACATTGTTGAATTGAGTTTAGACATATCCAGACTCAGTGCCTATGAGATATTTAACTCAGAGGGTTAATAATCCTCTTTTAAAACACGCTTACTTCAGCAAGAGTGGATGTTTTGTACTAAACATGACTTTTTAAAACTGAGAGTTCTCTTTCAGGAGATTTCTTTGTCATCAAAGAAAGAATATGTTTGGTATAGTTTTTGCATTGTGTATTTTATTGCATTTTTTGTATTGTGTCTTTACTATATCAATAGGCTATTACACATTTACCTCAAGCAATTAGAATCTCATTTAAAACAATAAATGCGATGGGCCCCCGGCCTGAGGAGCAGGGGTGGGAGCTTTGAGACTAGGGTGGTGCAAAAGCCGTGTGGATAACAGGCTCTTGGTGCTCCAGCCAGGCATCAGGGCTGTGCCTCTGAGGTGGGAGAGCCAACTTCAGGACATTGGTCCACAAGAGACCTCCCAGCTCCACGTAACATCAAACGGTGAAAATCTCCCAGAGATCTCCATCTAAACGCTAAGACCCAGCTCCACTCAACGACCAGTAAGCTCCAGTCCTGGACACCCTACGCCAAACAACTAGCAAGACAGGAACACAACCCCACCCATTAGCAGAGAGCCTGCCTCAAATCATAATAAGGCCACAGACACCCCAAAACACACCACCAGACGGGGACCTGCCCACCAGAAAGACAAGATCCAGCCTCATCCACCAGAACACAAGCACTAGTCCCCTCCACCAGGAAGCCTACACAACCCACTGAACCAACCTTAGCCACTGGGGCAGACACCAAAAACAATGGGAACTACGAACCTGCAGCCTGTGAAAAGGAGACCCCAAACACAGTAAGTTAAGCAAAACGAGAAGACAGAGAAACACACAGCAGATGAAGGAGCAAGGTAAAAACCCACCAGACTTAACAAATGAAGAAGAAATAGGCAGTCTACCTGAAAAAGAATTCAGAATAATGATAGTAAAGATGATCCAAAATCTTGGAAACAGAATGGAGAAAATACAAGAAACATTTAACAAGGACCTAGGAGAACTAAAGAGCAAACAAACAGTGATGAACAACACAATAAATGAAATTAAAAATTCTCTAGAAGGAATCAATAGCAGAATAACTGAGGCAGAAGAACGGATAAGTGACCTGGAAGATAAAATAGTGGAAATAACTACTGCAGAGCAGAATAAAGAAAAAAAAAAATGAAAAGAATTGAGGACAGTCTCAGAGACCTCTGGAACAACATTAAATGCACCAACATTTGAATTATAAGGGTCCCAGAAGAAGAAGAGAAAAAGAAAGGGTCTGAGAAAATATTTGAAGAGACTATAGTTGAAAACTCCCTTAATATGGAAAAGGCAATAGTTAATCAAGTCCAGAAGCACAGAGTCCGATACAGGATAAATCCAAGGAGAAACACGCCAAGACACATATTAATCAAACTATCAAAAGCTAAATACAAAGAAAAAATATTAAAAGCAGCAATGGAGAAACAACAAATAACATACAAGGGAATCCCCATAAGGTTAACAGCTGATCTTTCAGCAGAAACTCTGCAAGCCAGAAGGGAGTGGCAGGACATATTTAAAGTGATGAAAGGGAAAAACCTACAACCAAGATTATTCTACCCAGCAAGGATCTCATTCAGATCTGACAGAGAAATTAAAACCTTTACAGACAAGCAAAAACTAAGAGAATTCAGCACCAGCAAACCAGCATTACAACAAATGCTAGAGGAACTTCTCTAGGCAGGAAACACAAGAGAAGAAAAAGACCTACAATAACAAACCCAAAACAATTAAGAAAATGGGAATAGGAACATACATATCGATAACTACCTTAAATGTAAATGGATTAAATGCTCCAACCAAAAGACACAGACTGGCTGAATGGATACAAAAACAAGACCCATATATATGCTGTCTACAAGAGACCCACTGCAGACCTAGGGACACATACAGACTGAAAGTGAGGGGATGGAAAAAGATATTCCATGCAAATGGAAATCAAAAGAAAGCTGGAGTAGCAATTCTCATATCAGACAAAATAGACTTTAAAACAAAGACAATTACAAGAGACAAAGAAGGACACTACATAATGATGAAAGGATCAATCCAAGAAGAATATATAACAATTGTAAATATTTATGCACCCAACATAGGAGCACCTCAATACATAAGGCAAATACTAACAGCCATAAAAGGGGAAATCGACAGTAACACAATCATAGTAGGGGACTTTAACATCCCACTTTCACCAATGGACAGATCATCCAAAATGAAAATAAATAAGGAAACACAAGCTGTAAATGATACATTAAACAAGATGGACTTAATTGATATTTATAGGACATTCCATCCAAAAACAACAGAATACAATTTCTTATCAAGTGCTCATGGAACATTCTCCAGGATAGATCACATCTTGAGTCACAAATAAAGCCTTGGTAAATTTAAGAAAATTGAAATCGTTTCAAGTATCTTTTCCGACCACAATGCTATGAGACTAGATATCAATTACAGGAAAAAATCTGTAAAAAATACAAACACATGGAGGCTAAACAATACACTACTTAATAACCAAGAGATCACTGAAGAAATCAAAAAATACCTAGAAACAAATGACAATGAAAACACGACGACCCAAAACCTATGGGATGCAGCAAAAGCAGTTCTAAGAGGGAAGTTGATAGCAAAACAATCCTACCTTAAGAAACAAGAAACATCTCAAAAAAACAACCTAACCTTAAACCTAAAGCAATTAGAGAAAGAAGAACAAAAAAACCCCAAAGTTAGCAGAAGGAAAGAAATCATAAACATCAGATCAGAAATGAAAAGAAATGAAGGAAACAATAGCAAAGATCAATAAAACTAAAAGCTGGTTCGTTGAGAAGATAAACAAAATTGATAAACCATTAGCCAGATTCATCAAGAAAAAAAGGGAGAAGACTCAAATAAATAGAATTAGAAATGAAAAAGGAGAAGTAACAACTGATATTGCAGAAATACAAAGGATCATGAGAGATTACTGCAAGCAACTATATGCCAATAAAATGGACAACCTGGAAGAAATGGACAAATTCTTAGAAATGCATAACCTTCTGAGAATGAACCAGGAAGAAATAGAAAATATGAACAAACCAATCACAAGCACTGAAATTGAAACTGTGATTAAAAATCTTCCAACAAACAAAACTCCAGGACCAGATGGCTTCACAGGCTTATTCTATCAAACATTTAGAGAAGAGCTAACACCTATCCTTCTCAAACTCTTCCAAAATATAGCAGAGGGAGGAACACTCCCAAACTCATTCTACGAGGCCACCATCACCCCGATACCAAAACCAGACAAAGATGTCACAAAGAAAGAAAACTACAGGCCAATATCACTGATGAACATAGATGCAAAAATCCTCAACAAAATACTGGCAAACAGAATCCAACAGCACATTAAAAGGATCATACACCATGATCAAGTGGGGTTTATCCCAGGAATGCAAGGATTCTTCAATATATGCAAATCAATCAATGTGATACACCATATTAACAAATTGAAGGATAAAAACCATATGATCACCTCAATAGATGCAGAGAAAGCTTTTAACAAAATTCAACACCCATTTATGATAAAAACCCTCCAGAAAGTAGGCATAGAGGGAACTTACCTCAACATAATAAAGGCCATATATGACAAACCCACAGTCAACATCGTCCTCAATGGTGAAAAACTGAAACCATTTCCACTAAGATCAGGAACAAGACAAGGTTGCCCACTCTCACCACTATTATTCAACATAGATTTGGAAGTTTTAGCCACAGCAATCAGAGAAGAAAAAGAAGTAAAAGGAATCCAAATTGGAAAAGAAGAAGTAAAACTGTCACTGTTTGCAGATGACATGATACTATACATAGAGAATCCTAAAGATGCTACCAGAAAACTACTAGAGCTAATCAATGAATTTGGTAAAGTAGCAGGATACAAAATTAATGCACAGAAATCTCTTGCATTCCTATATACTAATGATGAAAAATCTGCAAGTGAAATTAAGAAAATACTCACATTTACCATTGCAACAAAAAGAATAAAGTATCTAGGAATAAACCTACCTAAGGAGACAAAAGACCTGTATGCAGAAAACTATAAGACACTGATGAAAGAAATTAAAGATGATACAAATAGATGGAGAGATATACCATGTTCTCGGATTGGAAGAATCAGCATTGTGAAAATGACTATACTACCCAAAGCAATCTACAGATTCAATGCAATCCCTATCAAACTACCACTGGCATTTTTTACAGAACAACAACAAAAAAATCTCACAATTTGTATGGAAACACAAAAGACCCCGAATAGCCAAAGCAATCTTGAGAAAGAAAAATGGAGCTGGAGGAATCAGGCTCCCTGACTTCAGACTATACTACAAAGCTACAGTAATCAAGACAGTATGGTACTGGCACAAAAACAGAAATATAGATCAATGGAACAGGATAGAAAGCCCAGAGATAAACCCACGCACATATGGTCATCTTATCTTTGATAAAGGAGGTAAGAATATACAGTGGAGAAAAGACAGCCTCTTCAATAAGTGGTGCTGGGAAAACTGGACAGGTATATGTAAAAGAATGTAATTAGAACACTTCCTTACACCATACACAAAAATAAACTCAAAATGGATTAAAGACCTAAATGTAATGCCAGACACTATTAAACTCTTAGATGAAAACATAGGCAGAACACTCCATGACATAAATCACAGCAAGATCCTTTTTGACCCACCTCCTAGACAAATGGAAATAAAAACAAAAATAAACAAAAGCGACTTAATGAAACTTAAAAGCTTTTGCACAGCAAAGGAAACCATAAACAAGATGTGAAGACAACCCTCAGAATGGGAGAAAATATTTGCAAATGAAGCAACTGACAAAGGATTAATCTCCAAAATATACAAGCAGCTCATGCAGCTCAGTATCAAAAAAACAAACAACCCAATCAAAAATGGGCAGAAGACCTAAATAGACATTTCTCCAAAGAATATATACAGACTGACAACAAACACATTAAAGAATGCTCAACATCATTAATCATTAGAGAAATGCAAATCAAAACTACAATGAGATATCATCTCACACCGGTCAGAATGGCCATCATCAAAAAATCTACAAACAATAAATGCTGGAGAGGGTGTGGAGAAAAGGGAACCATCTTGCACTGTTGGTGGGAATGTAAATTGATACAGCCACTGTGGAGAACAGTATGGAGGTTCCTTAAAAAACTAAAAATAGAGCTACCATACGACCCAGCAATCCCACTACTGGGCGTATACCCTGAGAAAACCATAATTCAAAAAGAGTCATGTACCACAATGTTCATTGCAGCTCTATTTACAATAGCCAGGACATGGAAGCAACCTAAGTGTCCATCAATAGGTGAATGGATAAAGAAGATGGGGCACATATATACAATGGAATATTACTCAGCCATAAAAAGAAATGAAAATGAGTTATTTGTAGTGAGGTGGATGGACCTAGAGTCTGTCATACAGAGTGAAGTAAGTCAGAAAGAGAAAAACAAATACCGTATGCTAACACATATATATGGAATCTAAGAAAAAAAAAATGGTCATGAAGAACCTAGGGGGAAGACGGGAATAAAGACGCAGAACTACTAAAGAATGGACTTGAGGATATGGGGAGGGGGAAGGGTAAGCTGGGAGAAAGTGAGAGAGTGGCATGGACATATCTACACTACCAAATGTAAAATAGATAGCTAGTGGGAAGCAGCCGCATAGCACACGGAGATCAGCTCGGTGCTTTGTGACCACCTAGAGGGGTAGGATAGGGAGGGTGGGAGGGAGGGAGATGCAAGAGGGAAGAGATATGGGGATATATGTATATGTATAACTGATTCACTTTGTTATAAAGCAGAAACTAACAAAAAAATAAAATAAAATAAAATAAAACAATAAATGCTCTTAAATATTACCATAAGGACTTCTCTGGTGGCACAGTGGTTAAGAATCCACCTTCCAATGCAGGGGACACAGGTTCGAGCCCTGGTCCAGGAAGATCCCACATGCCATGGAGCAACTAAGTCCGTGCACCATAACTACTGAACCTGCGCTCTAGAGCTCCTGAGCCACAACTACTGAGCCTGTGTGCCACAACTACTGAAGCCCACATCCCTAGAGCCTGTGCTCCACAACAAGAGAAGCCACCGTAATGAGAAGCCCACGCACCACAACAAAGAGTAGCCCCCACTTGCCGCAGCTAGAGAAAGCCCATGCGCAACAACGAACACCCAATGCAGCCAAATTAATTAAATTAATTAAGTAAAAAATATATTACCATAAGAAATAATCTTTTCTTTGAATTTTAGCATAGAATACACTTAAGGGTTCTCTACCTTTGGATAATGTTGGCCCCTTTATACTTACCATATAATTTTCCTTTTAAGTATTCTGCGATTAATGACACAAGTCAAGTACAGTATACTTTTAATCAAGTATGGAAATATTTTCTGACATACTTCATTCCTATTTCTGTCACACCCCTCTCCCTCATACTGCCCTCTCCACTTACATTATCAGAGAGAGTCATACAGAGTGAAATAAGTCAGAAAGAGAAAAACAAATATTGTATATTAATGTATATATGTGGAATCTAGAGAATTGGTATAGATGACCTTATTTGCAAAGCAGAAATAGAGACACAGAGGTAGAGAACAAATGTATGGATACCAAGGGGGAAAGGGATGGGGTGGGAGGAACTGGGAGATTGGGATTGACACATACGCACTATTGATACTATGTATAAAATAGACAATTGAGGGGAACATACTGTATAGCACAGGGAACTCTACTTAATGCACTGTGGTGTCCTAAATGGGAAGGAAATCCAAAAGGGAGGGGATATATGTATAATGTATGGCCGATTCATTTTGCTGTGCAGTAGAAGCTAACACAACATTGTAAAGCAACTATACTCCAATAAAAATTAGTTAAAAAAAAACCCAATATATGTTAAGTGCACACAACAGGTGACACTCAGCTCCTTATCAGCTCTTCTAGGAGGTGGAGAGACTAAAATAAATATTGTGATGCTTTGCTACCTAGCAGAGGTTAATTTTGCATATCTACTGGTATATTATTTAATACCAGCAAGAAAAACTTTTTGTATATTATTCTGTAACATGTTTATTAAAAGATAACATCTTATTTTTAATTATTCAATTTTTAAAACCAATCTGTAATGACTGTCCTGAACTAGCTGTGTAAACCTCAAGGTTTTTAAAAATCAAAGTAAAGTGAATTTAGAGCATAAATTTATGGTGAAAAACATTAGAGTGCTAATGCATAAACAAGACCTAAATCAGGGCACTACTAATGCATAAACAAGACCTAAATCAGGGCACTATCCTACATTACTGTAGTCATAATGAATAGTGACTCTATAAAATGAGACACTGTCTGCATCATATGAATATTATCAATGACAGGGCTTTTTAAAAATTATTAAAATGGCAAGAGTACAAATAGCTTTTACCAGTAGTGTTCAGACTGTAATATCAACATTAAATCAAAGTCTATGGACAGAAAAGTTAAGAGATTTAGGAGAATTTAGAGGAAATGAGGAAACATCACTGAACTTGGTACTCTACATTATAGACAGCTGCCACAGGCAAAAAATAAATAAATAAAATGGCAATTAAGTTGATTGCAGTATTTTAATATTTTAAAGAAAAACATATTAAAAATACAGATTTTTTTTAAATTTTTACATTCTTGACAGATATAGCATTACCTACCTTTCTAAAAATAGTAGGGGTAAACAACTGCAGAAAATGTATGTTAATTAGTGGTACAACACTATGTATTTAAAAACCCTGACACGCTCGTACTATCTACTGCTTTGAAGTCAGATTATGGCCTAGAGTTAATGTCACGTTGGTTCCAAAATGGAATATGGGGTCCCAGGCCAGTATTGGTAAACTGTGCCTATTGTGGCACAACTTGTCCAGCCATGAAAGCATAAATCACAAAGAAAAAATCAGTTTTGTAAAAACACTTTTCCCTCTTTTTATAATCTTCTTTATTTACTCTGGATAGTTAACATGACAGTGTTCAATAGTGAAGTAAGCAGATTTTATACTCACTATTACCGTATGGATAGAAAGAGCCATATGCATTTTTGTTTTTTATAAGTCATCTCAGATCACTGCGATATGGCACATGAAAAGAGAGATTCAGAGGCGCAACGTTAATAAATTCATTTAACATTGTCAAGCATTCAAAAGATAAATGCAATCATATAGCAAAAAAAAAAAATCAGTTTGAAACTCTGACCTCTCCCAAGGATATGAAGAATCTTTTCACGTGTCAGAAATCTCTATAGCAAAGATTCCTATAAGAGAGAAAAAAATTATGTAGATTAATATTTTCAACTCAATGATTTCATGATGAATTAAAAAAATGTGTTCTAATATTACTTTGGTAAGACTTAGGATTTCTCCCTCAGCTTCTGTGAAAGAAAACAGATACAATGTATTTTTTCACTCAGTTTCACAAGCTGTGATACATCCATATCATGGAATACTGTGGATTCAACAATAAAAAAGAATGAACTATTGACACACACAACTTGGATGGATCTCATGGGCACTGTGCTAAGAGAGAAAAACCAGTCTCAAAAACTGACATCCCATGTGTGATTCCATGTATACAACATTCTCAAAAGGACAGAATTATAGAGCTGGAGAAGAAATTAGTGTTTGCTCAGGGATAGGGAAGAGAACGAGAGGCCTGTGATTATAAAAGGGTATCATGAAGGAATGAGCTCCTCGGGGCTGACGGAACAATTCAGAACATTGACTGTGGTGGCATCATATGTTCTCTGTGTAAAAAAACTGCGCACACACACAAGTGCGTTGTGAAAACTAGTGAAAACTGAATAAGGCCCATCGACTGGTTAATTATGCCAGTGTCAGTTTCCTGGTTTGTAAGATATTGCCATTGGGGAAGCTGGGGGAAGGATATGTGGGACTATCTGTACTATTTTTGCAACTACCTGTGAGACTGCTGTAATCATTTCAAAATAAAAAAAAGTAAAACAAAGCAAAACAAAACTGTGTTACAGTCACACAATGGAGTATTACTCAGCAGTTAAAAGGAATATCCAATAATATCTGATACATGCAACAAGCCGGATAAATCTCATATGTAGTGCTGAGTGAAAGTCAGCCACTACAGACTGCATACCACATGATTCCATTTATATGACAACCTGAAAAGGCAACACTATAGGAACAGGAAACAGATCAGTGGTTGGGGGAAAGTAAATTAAGTACACTGACTGTTGTCTGGATAATAGGTGGCAGCCAAAGGATACCATTTAAAACTAACAGCAAAAACTTAAAATTTAAAAAATAGGGTACTTTAAGGGTACTATTAAAAGTATTAATAGAAAGGTAACCATTATAATAAAACACAAAACTTCTTCAATATCAAAAGAAATGTTCACAAGCAAAGAAGAATAACCAAATAGAGTAAATATCACACAGTAAACACGGTTATCACAACATAAGATGATATGACCGAGTTGAGGCCAAATTTAAGTTATATCAATAATATAAAGGAGCTTAACTCACCTGTTTTAAAAAAAATTTCAAAATGATTCATAAAGCAAAACTCAAATCCATACTATATAAAAGCAAGATACTTAAAATGCAGTGATTCAAAAAAGTTAAAAATAAAGTGATGGACAAAGATCTACCAGGCAAATGGAGACAATAAGGAAACAGGAGTTGTAACTCTAATACCAGACAAAGTAGGCGTCAAGTCCTTCCTCCTTCCAAAAAAATTAAACGCATCAGAAAATAACACTTCATAAAAGCCACATTCACAATAAAGATATGACAGTTCAGAATATCTATGCCACAAATAAAACAGCAAACCACCTATATAAAACAAAATTTATAGGAGACATAAGAAAAAATAAAAACATACTAATAATAGATTTTAAAGCACCATTCTTAGTAAAACAAGTGAACAAAAATTAAACGACATTATAAAAGAACTAAATAAAATTAAAAAGGCAAATCTTTTAGATATATTACACTATACTCTGATAAGAAAGAATATATCTTCTCAAGTGCACATGAACTGTTCACAAAAATTGATCATGCAGTAAAGTACAAAGAAAACATCAGTAGTGTCCATAAAATAGAAATATTATAGACAATAGTCTCTGATCACAATGCAATAACATTAGGAATTAAAAATGAAACCAAAACAAACAAACAAAAAAGCTCTTCTCATTGAATATTAAAAGATTTTCTATCAAATAACTCTTGGGTAAAAGTGAGAATACAAACAGAAATTACAGAATTTCTGAAAAATAATGATCACAAAAACACTATATATCAGAATCTATGGGATATATTTAAAGCAGTGATCACAGCAAAATTCATAGCTCTGAATATCTACATCAATAAAAGTGAAAGAATGGTAATAAATGAATTAAATTTCTAACTCAAAACTCTAGGGAAAAAAACCCAACAAAGTAAATGAAAAAGCACAAGGAAGGAAATAATATAAATAAAAACAGAAATTAATAAGAAAGAAAAACAGATTAAATCAATAAATCAAAATGCTGGTTCTTTGAAGCAATGAACAAAGTAAACAAACCATAGGCTAAGGTAATCAACAAAAAAAGGGAGAAACATACATATACAAATGAGAAATGACAATAGGATATAACTATTGATACAGAAGAAATTTTTAAATTTATAAGATATTGCATTGGTTACTTCTGTGCAAATAAGTTTGAAAACCTAGATAACTGAAAACCTAGATAACTTTTAGACAAATAGAGATAGAAAGCTTAAAAAGACCAATTTCCAAAGAAGCAATAGAGGAGTTCCCTGGTGGCGCAGTGGTTAAGAATCCACCTGTCAATGCAGCGGACACGGATTCGAGCCCTGGTCCGGGAAGATCCCACATGCCGCAGAGCAACTAAGCCTGTGCACCACAACTACTGAGCCTGCGCTCTAGAGCCCGCAAGCCACAACTACTGAGCCCGTGTGCCACAACTAGTGAAGCCCACACACCTAGTGCACATGCTCTGCAACAAGAGAAGCCACAGCAATGAGAAGCCCACGCATTGCAACGAAGTAGCCCCTTCTCACCGCAACTAGAGAAAGCCCGCGTGCAGCAATGAAGACCCAACGCAGCCAAAAATAAATAAATTAATTAATAAATTTAAAAAAAAAGAAGTCGTGTCAAGGCTTTAAAAAAAAAAAGAAGCAATACAAAAAGTTATTAAGGAAGTACACCCCACAAAAAAAAAGAACCAAGGCTATGTGGTTTGACAGGTAAACTCACCCAAATCTTTAGAGATCAAATAATCCCCAACTATATAAATTGTTTCAAAGCAAGGTAAACAAAAAATTCTCAAATTATTTTTTTGAAACAAATATAACATTGATATCTAAACTTGATAGACATAGCACAGAGAGAAAATTACAGACCAATATCACTTACAAATATTGATACACCACAGATCTAAAGTAAATGAAATAGTAGTGAACACCAAGAAAATAATACACTATGACCAAGTAGGGGCTATGCCAGAAATTTAAAGATGGTTCAATACTTGAAAATCTATTAATATAATTCACATATTAATAGTTCTAAAGAGAAAAACCATATCTTCATAGATGATAAAAAGGCCCTTGACAAAAACATCCTTTCCTAATAAAAAGTCTTGAATAGTAATGAGTAGTATTTCCTTAATATCATAAAACATATAAACCTCAATCCTAAAGCCAGTATCTTACTTAATGGGCAAACCCCATTGGCATTCTCACCACAGGTCAGAATTAAAACAAGAATGTCCACTTTTGCCACAGCTATTTATCATTATTCTGATGATACTGGCAAATACAATCAACTAGAGAATACAATTCAAGAGATACATACAGGAAAAGAAGAAATAAAATTATCTCTTTTTGCAGATGACATGATAGTATATCTGGAAACCCCTAAAGAATCAATGACAAAACTTACTGAAACAGTAAAAGAGTTTAGCAAGGTAATGTGATAGAAAATTAACATGCAAAAATAGCATCTTTTGAAGATACAATGAATGGAGGAAACCCCGTTTACAATAGCAACAAAAAATAATAAAATCTTTAGGAATGAACTTAACAAGAAATGTTCAAAACCTATATAAAGAAAAAAACTACAAGCCATTCCTGAAAGACACAAAGCAAATTTAAACAAATGGAAAGACATCTCTTCTTCTTAGGATATCTCAACATAATCAACAAAAATGAAAAATGAAAGCAAATTGAAACAAATGAATCTAATGTATTTCAAATGTATACCATAAACACAGTGAAAGGGGGAAAAAAAGAATTACTTCAAGTAAGTTATGAACACAGTATTTGACTATATGCCTTCAAGACTTGGGAAAGGTAATGTATGGGGATAGAAAGGAAGAATTGCAAACAGATTCTGAACTTTTTTTACTGTAGTAACAGTAAACAGCCTGTTTACTGTAGTAACATAGATGAAGACATTTTGAAAGTATTTTAGATGCATTCTGGGGTTGAGCAAATGAATACCTGTGTTGCTGTGTTGCTGTTGTTGAGCAAATGTGCTGATGTTAAACCAGGGCTCTCACTGGAGAAGAAAGGATGTACAAATACAGAACGGAAGGAGGCAAGGGAGAAACCTGTGAGGATGGTTCAAACTGGAGGTATTAGTTATTGTAAAAAAAAAAAAAAATGTCTGTTGGGGACGGTGGGGAGAGGGCGAGAGAGAGAGAGAGGGAGGAACAAGTGCAAGAGTGTGAGTGCATGAGACAGCACGTGTTGTCTCATAAATACAGAAAAAGCAAATGTGGTAAAATTTTAATAATAGTGAGTATGGGTAAAAGGTTGCACAGATGTTCTTTGTATTATTTTATTTTTGTTAACTTCTTGTAAGTTGGAAATTATTTCTAAATAAAAATGTTTTTACGAAATTTGTGGCATACAGGAATATATCTAAAATATTTTCCTCTGAAAAATTAGCCTATTATTTTCCTGAAGTATATGTACTTTATGGTGCTGTAATAATTAGCCAATATTTTGTTAATGAAAGTATATGAAAAAACTGTATGTTGTAGAAATAAAAAGAAAATCAGATTTTAAAAATATAATTTATGTAGACATTAGATAAAATAGACCTTTCTTTAACATATTTATATAAAACTAATTATCAAAATATTTTTATGTCTACATATCTAATTATGTAATGATGTTTAAATAGCACTATTAATGGTAGACTGTTAGGGAGTTTTCTTACCCCCTCAGATATTCAGTTTTTATTGCTATATGGTTCCCGAAGAATGGATCCTTAAACCACTTACTCTTCTAATGATCGATCCAGGCCTCGGTCAGGAGATCGACGGTGAGCACGTTCTGGTGAGTGACATTTTGCATTTGGCTTTATTGTGGAACTCAAATGATAAGCATTACTTGAGTAATTCTGGCGGCGAAGTTCTTGCACAGCTCTTTCCCTAAAGCAAAACAGTGAGACTTTTACTAAACTTTATATCCAGCGACATTATTAACACTGTCGTAGAACTATAGTTCAAATCATGCTTTAAAATCTAAGCATCATGAAATAACCAAAATCTGTGGTTATCCAAGGAACTGTGCTTTCCAGGCTGAACGTGGCATAGAGACACACTTACCTTTCAAAGCGCTCTGTCCCTAGTTGTCTCTTGGTAATGTCTAAATCAGCTTCCAACTGCGTTATGACGTTCCTGAACTGGGCCACGTCTCTACTCTGGATGGCCCTGTGTAAAAGAATGTGAGTGACAGTTAATCACAGGTAAAATACGGCTAGGACTCCTAGAGTACAAGAAACCATGTTGGCAATGGTTTCTCAGCTGGATCCAAGCAAAACTGTCATTTTCATAGATGTATTAGTGCATCTAAAATATGCCAGCTTTAGATGCAGTAAATGTGCAAAGTAGCCTACTAAAAGCCTAAGCTGTCCCAGCCCCATTCAATTAGTTAAACCTTTTCTGTCTCAGTTTCCCTATGTTTAGAGGGGTAATATTATCTATTATCTAATTATATTACTTATTTACTGCAGATCATTTTTACAAGTGTACTTTAAGGTATTAGGTGTGTATTCCAGTGCATATAATACTGGAATTCACTAGCACCATGATGAATGTGTGTGTATATATGTACATTTAATTGACCAAATGACCAATTGACAAGTATACTTGTAATGAAATTTGATATGTCTACTGTTAAAAACAAAATCTCTTCAATTTAACAGGATCTTCCTTAGGGCTAAACACTGCCTCAAAAACCCTGTGATAAGGCACACTACCATGAGGCAGATGACACAGGTGAATGCTGCTTGCACAGAACATTCTGTCCTCTCTGCTGGCTTTCAGGACTGCATTACAGACTGCTGGAGTCTAAACTTTAGAGACTAAGAACACTCAACTTTATCAAGCTTACTTGATACTACTCACCAGCCAGTCTAAAACAGAATGTACCCCTTAAGGTGGGAGTGTCGGCACACTTCACTGAGGCAATTTCCACCTACGGCTTGAGGAAATGATCCTGCAGAACTGGTTGAAGGTACCCCAAAAGCCCAGCTGCAGTGATTGAAAAGAATGACTCAATCACAGCTGCCACAACCTAAAATCAGTTTCTGAAGGAAATGGGCCCTGGCTTTGCAGCCTTTGCTCAGTCGGGGGCTCCTACAAGTGGCTGATTTCTGAGACCGTGATTCCTGTCCTTCCCCATGTCCCCTGCTCGGATGGGAGGGCAGAGTTGAGGCTGGATGAAAAAGTGTTATAGGTGGGACAGATAAGAACAGAAGCTAAGGGTCCCCATGAAGTTTTGTGAGAGGTGAGTTTAATAATAAAATATTAAGTTTAATAATAAAATATTCTAATAATAAAATATTAGTTTAATATTTTAATAATAAAATATTCACTATGTTTAATAATAAAATATTCACTATGCAGGCAGGCATTTCCACCTAATCCTCCAGTCTTGTAAATAAGGTGCTAATGGTATTAGGGATTCTTGAAATTAAAAAAAGTCAAAATCAATGCTCTGGGGGAAGTCTTCAGCATTCTGTAAATGCAGTAGTTCTTCCAGATAACCAGTATACACTTAGAGGTACATAGGTACATAGGGAAATATCATGTGGCAAATGGAAAGACTCGGTAGCACTACCAGGTGGGTCCATAAATAGAAAAATTCTTCTGGTTTCAGAAGTGCTTAATTTCTTCTAATCTGGTTATTTCCTAAAGGCAATATGTTAAATCAATAGGTGTTCATTTATACCCAAACAATCAACAAAGATGGTTAAAGTTAAATTTAGATAAATTTAGATAAATATATAATAAAAATAAGTACTAAATCTTAGACAAATCACAATACTTGGGGTCCTCAGTTTAATTAATAGCAAATTATGGCACTAAATTGTCTAAATGCCAGCTTTAAAATTCTATTAATCTGGGCTTCCCTGGTGGCACAGTGGTTGAGAATCTGCCTGCCAATGCAGGGGACACGGGTTCGAGCCCTGGTCTGGGAAGATCCCACATGCCGCGGAGCAACTGGGCCCGTGAGCCACAGCTACTGAGCCTGCGCGTCTGGAGCCTGTGCTCCGCAACAAGAGAGGCCGCGATGGTGAGAGGCCCGCGCACCGCGATGAAGAGTGACCCCCGCTTGCCGCAACTAGAGAAAGCACAGAAACGAAGACCCAACACAGCCATAAATAAATAAATAAATAAAAAAAAAAAAAAAAAAAAATTCTATTAATCTATAAAGTACCAAAAATTTAGAAATATGACTTTGTTATCATATTGCTAACCAACTCACATTTTGTTTTCTGCCAAACAAAGGTGTTCTTTAAGAAGCTGAATTTCAGATTCTTTTTCTTGAAGTGCTATCTGAGACTGATATTCTTTGTCTCGATTGGCCACCAGCAAAGCTTCTAGATTCTGCATGGAGATTCTCTCATTTGTCATCTGACTCCTGAGGAGTTCTATTTCAGAACGAGCAGAATCCAACTCATTCTCCATCTGTACAATAATAGGAAGATACCTATACTTATTCCTATTCGTTCACTTAACTGATGTATTATCAGAGACTCATAAAATGTCTGTATTATGTTATAAACTGACAACCACTTTTAATTTCTTGATTAGAAATTGTGTCCTCCTTCTTACCGGATACATACATGCACACACACTGAGTATCACTTTCCCCAACTCTCTGATAATATCAGAAAGTTCATTAATTTAAGTAAAGAGTTATTAATCTCAAACTTCAAACAATTTCCATTTGCAGCTTTGATATTTCTTAATTTATTTCTGCAAGACTGACATAGTAGTATCTGTAACTACTGCTTTGTCCTGAGTTGGGTGAATTATAAACACCTAACTTCCTGACGGAATGTCATCGCGCTCCATAGTTAAGAAAGATAAGGAGTAATTGCACATTCCCTCTCTTGCATGATCCTCTGGAAAACTTCACTTTTTGAAGGTTATCTTGAGCCTAAAATACGTTCTGTAAGCCAAATGTTTCTTCAAAAGGAGGAAAACCAGACATCACTATTTAGAAAAAAATTATTCCTTATCTCATAATACACATTATAATAATTTATATATGCATTTAAAAAGTTAAATGTACAAAGATAAAACCCTAAGGAAAAAAAGTTAAATAAAAATGAAATTATTAGGAAAGGGGCGGGCAGGTAGGGGAAGAACTTTTTAGACTAGATACAATTAAAAAATGATGTCTGACTGTAGAAAAAACAAACCTATTTATACTCATTATAAACAAACAAAATTTACGAGGAAAAAAACCAGATGAGAATAAACTCAGTAAATAGTTAATATCTTATTAATATAAGGAAGATGAACAAACTGATGAGAAATATGAACTAATGATGTGAACAGAAAATGTACAAAATACAGCTAATTAGTAAACATATAGAATGACTTACCCTTACTAATAATCAAAGAAATAGAAATTAAATCAAGACGGTATTTCTAGTCCAGGATTTCTTAACTTTGACACTACTGATCTTTTGGGTTGGACACTTACTTGGCGTAGGGAGCTGCCCTATGCATTACAGGATGTCTAGCAGCATCCCTGGCCTCTACTTACCAGGGACCCATGGCATCCCCCCACCCTGGTTGTGACAGTCAAAAATGTCTATAGACATTGCTAAGTGTTTCCTGGGGAGCAAAATCTCTTTCAGGTGAACCAATGCTGTAGTTTATCAAACTGGCAAATTTCTTAGTTTTTGTGTTGATTAACATTAAAACGGGCAATGGCAATCTCATATACCTTGCTGGCAGGAATCTAAAATGGAGCATCACTTTTTTGGTAACAGCTTTATTGGAATATAATTCACATACCATTCAACTTGCCCATTTAAATTGTACAAGTCAATTGTTTTTAGTATATTAACAGAGTTGTATGATCATACCACAATCTCACAATCTATTGTGAGAACTTTTTCATCATCCCAAAATGAAACCCAGCACACATCAGCAGTCATTCCCCCACCCCTACCCCAGCACTAGCCCTAGACAATCCCTAATCTATTTTCTGTCTCTATGATCTGCTTTATTTTGAACATTTCATATAAATGGAATCATACAATGTGTGTGTGGTCTTATGGGATTGTCTTCCTTCACTTAGTGTAATGTTTTCAAGAGTCATCCATGTTTTAGCAGGTATCAGTACTTCATTACTTCTATTGCCAAATAATATTCCCTTGCATAGATGTAGGAATATTTGAGTTATTTACACTTTTTGGCTATTATAAATAATGCTGCTAAGAACATTTGTATATAAGTTTTTACATGGACCTATGTTTTCATTCTCCTTTGATAAATAGCAGTGGGATTTCTGGACTTTATGGTAATCCTATTTTTTCACATTTTGAGGAACTGCCAAGATGTTTTCCAAAGAGGCCTATTTTACATTCCCACCAGCAATGTATGAAGGTTCCAAGTTTTCTACATCTTTGCCAACATTTGCTATTGTCTTTTTTAAATTATAGCCATCCTAGTGGTTATGAAATGGTATAGTTTTGTTTTGCATTTCTCTGATTGTTAATGATGTTGAGCATCTTTTCATGTGCTTTTTGCCCATTTATGTAGTGTCTATAGAGAAATGTCTATTGAGATCCTTTCCCCATTTTTTGAGTTGGGTTATTGCTAAGTTGTAAGAGTCCTTTATATACTCTGGATACAAATCTCTTATCAGATATATGATTTGCAAATGTTTTCCCCATTCTGTGCATTGTCTTTTTACTTTGTTGATATCATTTGCAGCACAAAAGTTTTTTATTTTGATGAAGTCCTTCTAATCTATTGTTTCTTCTGCTGTACTTGTGATGTGACTCTAAAAAAGCATTACCTAACCCAAGGTCACAAAGATTTATTTGTATGTTCTCTTCTTAAGAGTTTTATAATTTTAACTCTTACATATAGGCCTATAAAACATTTGAAGTTAATTTTTGTATATGGTATGTGATAGGAATCCAACTTCATTCTTTTCCATGTAGATGTTCAGTTGTCCCAGTAGCATTTGTTGAAAAGACTATTCTTCCCCCATTAAATTGTATTGCTACCAATTTTTCAGACATCATTTCACTACAAATGTAAGAGTTTATTTCTGGACTCTCAATTCTGTTCCACTGACCTATATATCTTTCCTTATGCTAGTACCACACTGTCTTGATTACTATAGACAGTTTTGAAATTGGGAAGTGCTCTGATTTTGTTCTTTTTCAAGATTGTTTTGGCTATTCTGGGTCACTTGCACTTCCATATTAATTTTATGTCATCTTGTCAGTTTCAATGAGGAAGCCAGCTGGGATTCTAATAGGCATTGTATTGAATCTGTAGACCAATTTGGGGTAGTACTGCCATTTTAACAGTGTTAAGTCTTCTGATCCATGGATGTGGGATGTCTTTCCTTTTATTTGGGTCTTTCATTTCTCTCTCTCTCTCTCTCTTTCTCTCCCTCTAGCTATCTCTCTCCAAACTGGAAATAACAGATGTCCTTCAAAGGATGAATGATTAAACAAACTGTGTTACAGGAATGAACCACTAATATATGCAACAACCTGGATGACTCTTCAGAGAATTATGCTGAGTGAAAAAATCCAATCCCAAAAGGTTACATATCGTATGATTCTATCTATATAACATTCTTGAAGTGACAAAATTTACAAGTGGAGAAGAGATTAGCTGTTTGTTTCCAGGGATTAAGGAGAGGTTGTGGATAGGAGAGGAGTAGATATAGTGCTAAAAAAGGGCAACATGATGGGTCCTGTGATAGAAATGTTCCATATTTTGCCTGAAACAATGTCAAAAGCCTGGTTGAGATATTATACTATGGTTTTGCAAGATGTTACCATTGGGGGAGGCCAGGTAAAGGAGACACAACATTTCTTTGTATAGTTTCTTATAATTGCATGTGAATCTACAATTATCTCAAAATCAAAAGTTTAGCTTAGAAAAATTATTTGTCTGTCCCTTATATGCATAGTACAGCTGAAGAAATACAAAGATAAATAAGACAGTTCTTACACTTGAAATACAGCTTATTATGGGGATAAACATATATACATAAATAACTAAATTCTAAGGCAAAAAAATTTATGTCAGGAGTATTTAAAAATACTATGAGAATTAGCCTGATGACTTCACACCCATCAGGATAGTTATTAGCAAAAGAGAGAGAGAGGTGGGGGAGGGAGGGAAGGAGGGAGGGTGGTAGAGAGAGAGAGAGAGAGAGAGAGAAAGAAAGAAAGAAAGAAAGAAAGAAAGAAAGAAAGAAAGAAAGAAAGAAAGAAAGAAAGAAAGAAAGAGAGAAAGAAAGAGAAAGAGAGAAAGAAAGGCTGAAAAACAAGTGTTGGCAAGGATGTAGAGAAACTGGAACACTTGTGCGCTGTTAGTGGGAATGTAAAATGGTACAGCTGCTTTGGAAAACAGTATGGAGGTTCCTCAAAAAATTAAAAATAGAATTACCATATGATTACCATATGATCCAGAAATCCAACTTCTGGGTAGAGACCCAAAGAAAATGAAAGCAGCATCTTGAAGAGAGATTTATACACCCATGTTTATAGCAGCATTATTCACAATAGCTAAAACATGGAAGCAACCCAAGTGTCCACAAACTGACAAATAAATAAGCAAACTGTGGTATATTCACACAATGGAATATTGTTCAGCCTTAAAAAGGAAAGAGAGGGTGGAGTCAAGATGGAGGTGTGGGAAGACGTGGAGTTAGCTTCTCCCCACAACTAGGGCGCCTGCTGGCCGCTGGTGGGGGACTCTGACACCCAAGGAGATGGGAGGAAACCCAAAGTGAACCAGTAGGATGTAGGGGGACTGAGCGGGGAGGAGAAGTGGAGGCCAGACAGGATCTGCGCCCCCTAAGGCCGGGGAGATCAGGAGAGGCAGGTGGGAGGGACTCTCCCAGAAGAGAGGGAGAGGAGTGGAGGGCCATCGCCTGGCCCACTAGGGCCAGGGAGCCTGCTGAGCTCCCAAGCCAGTTCCCCCTATCCAAAGCCCGATCCAGGCCACATGCATCCTTGAGGGCATAGCAGGGAGGCCGGAGAGATCAGGAGATGCAGGTGGGATGGGCCATCCAGGAGGAGCGGGAGAGGAGCGGAGGACGATTGCTCTGCCCACTCGGGCCCGGGGAGCCTGCTGAGCTCCCAGGCTGGTCCCCTGACCTCCAAGGCCACCCACCCCTCATTGGTCCTGGGGGCATAGGAGGGAGGCCGGGGAGATCAGGAGAGGCAGGTGGGAGGGGCCCTCCCAGACCGGATGAGCAGGAGAGGAGAGGAGGGCGTTTGCCCTACCCACTCAAGCCCAGGAAGCCTGCTGGGCTCCCAGGTGAGGTTCCCTGCCTTCTAAGACCAGGGGTGCGGGGCACGCCTGGGCCCCTTCTGTTCCTAGAGCCTAAGCCCCACCCCCCCACATCCCCCAGGGTCTTTTCCAGCCGTGTGGGTCCTAAGCATAGGCCCCGCCCACTGCCCAAACCTCACCCTTGCTTGGGCCCTGCCCTCCACAGCCAAGGTCTTCCCCCCCCCCCTTTTTTTTTCTTTTCCCTCCTCTTTTTTACTTTTGGGGTACTGATGTACCTTCTGGTTGTTGATTCATCTATATTTTTATTTTTATATTCTTTCTAACATATCTGTTAGTTTCCTAGTCTAATTTTATTTTTTACTTTGTTATTGTTCTCTCTCTCTTTTTTTTTTTTTTTGCCGCCCCATGTGGCTTGAGGGATCTTGTTCACGAGCCCAGGGTAAGGCTGAAGCTCCTGTGGTGGGAGCTCCAAGTCTGAACCAATGGACTAACAGAGAACCTCAGACCCCAGGGAATATTCATCAGAGTGAGGTCTCACAGAGTTCCTCATCTCATCACCAAGACCCAGCCTACAAACCCCAGTGTTGGAAGCCTCAGGCCAAATAACCAGTAAGACAGGAACACAATCCCACTCATTAAAAAAAAAAAATGAGACAGCAAAAAAATATGTCACAGATGAAGCAGCAAGGTAAAAACCTACAAGACCAAATAAATGAAGAGGAAATAGGCAATCTACCTGAAAAAGAATTCACAGTAATGATAGTAAAGATGATCCAGAATCTCAGAAGTAGAATGGAGGCACGGATTGAGAAAATACAAGAAATGTTTAACAAAGATCTAGAAGAACTAAAGAACAAACAAACAGAGATGAACAACACAATAACTGAAATGAAAAATACACTAGAAGGAATCAATAACAGAATAACTGAGGCAGAAGAACGAATAAGTGAGCTGGATGACAAAATGGTGGAAATCACTGCAGAGGAGCAGAATAAAGAAAAAAGAATGAAAAGAATTGAGGACAGTCTCAGAGACATCTGTGACAACACTAAACACACCAACATTTGAATTATAGGGGTCCCAGAAGAAGAAGACAAAAAGAAAGGGTCTGAGAAAATATTTGAAGAGATTATAGTCGAAAACTTCCCTAACATGGGAAAGGAAATAGTCACCAAAGTCCAGGAAGCACAGAGAGTCCCCTACAGGATAAACCCTAGGAAAAACACACCAAGACACATATTAATCAAACTAACAAAAATTAAATTCAAAGAAAAAATACTAAAAGCAGCAAGGGAAAAACAAAAAATAACGTGCAAAGGAATTCCCATAAGGTTATCAGCTGATTTTTCAGCGGAAATTCTGCAGGCCAGAAGGGAGTGGCAGGATATAGTTAAAGTGATGATAGAGAAAAACCTACAACCAAGATTACTCTACCCAGCAAGGATCTCATTCAGATTTGATGGAGAAGTCAAAAGCTTTTCAGACAAGCAAAAGCTAAGAGAACTCAGCACCACCAAACCAGCTTTAAAACGAATGCTAAAGAAACTTCTCTAGGCGGGAAACACAAGAGAAGAAAAAACCCCACAAAAACAAACCCAAAACAATTAAGAAAATGGTAACAGGAACATACATATCGATGATAACCTTGAATGTAAATGGATTAAATGCCCCAACTAAAAGACACAGACTGGCTGAATGGATACAAAAACAAGACCCGTATATATACTGTCTACAAGAGACCCACTGCAGACCTAGGGACACATACAGACTGAAAGTGAACAGATGGAAAAAGATATTCCATGCAAATGGAACTCAACAGAAAGCTGGAGTAGCAATACTCATATCAGATAAAGTAGACTTTAAAATAAGGACTGTTATAAGAGATAAGGAGGGGCACTACATAATGATCAAAGGATCAATCCAAGAAGAAGATATAACAATTATAAATGTTTATGCACCCAGCAGAGGAGCACCTCAATACATAAGGCAAATGCAAACAACCATGAAAGGAGAAATCGACAGTAACACAGTAATAGTAGGGGACGTTAACACCCCACTTACACCCATGGACAGATCACCCAAAATGAAAATAAATAAGGAAACACAAGCTTTAAATAACACAATAGACCAGATAGATCTAACTGATATTTATAGAACATTCCACCCCAAAGTGACAGAATACACTTTCTTCTCAAGTGCACATGGAACATTCTCCAGGATAGAACACATCTTGGGTCACAAATCAAGCCTCGGAAAATTAAAGAAAATTGAAATTGTATCAAGCATCTTTTTCTGACCACAATGCTATGAGATTGGAAATCAATTACAGGAAAAAATCTGTAAAAAAACACAAATACATGAGGCTAAACAGTGCACTACTAAATAACCAAGAGATCACTGAAGAAATTGAAGAAGAAATAAAAAAATACCTAGAAACAAATGAGAATGAAAACATGACGACCCAAAACCTATGCGACGCAGCAAAAGCAGTTCTAAAAGGGAAGTTTATAGCAATTCAATCTCACCTCAAGAAACAAGAAAAATCTCAAATAAACAATCTAACCTTACACTTGAAACAACTAGAGAAAAAAGAACAAAGATAACCCAAAGTCAGTAGAAGGAAAGAAATCATAAAGATCAGAGCAGAAATAAATGAAATAGAAATGCAGAAAACAATAGCAAAGATCAATAAAACTAAAAGCTGGTTCTTTGAGAAGATAAACAAAATTGATAAACCCTTAGCCAGACTCATCAAGAAAAAAAGGGTGAGGATGCAAATAGATAAAATTAGAAATGAAAGAGGAGAAATCACAACTGACACTGCAGAAGTACAAAGGATTATAAGAGACTACTACAAACAACTATATGCCAATAAAATGGACAACCATGAAGAAATGGACAAACTCTTGGAAAGGTACAATTTTCCAAGACTGAACCAGGAAGAATTAGAAAACAAAAACAGACCTATCACAAGTAATGAAATTGAAACGGTAATTAAAAATCTTCCAACAAATAAAAGTCCAGGACCAGATGGCTTCACAGGCAAATTCTATCAAACATTTAGAGAAGAGCTAACTAACACCCATCCTTCTCAAACTCTTCCAAAAAATTGCAGAGGGAGAAACACTCCCAAATTCATTCTATGAAGCCACCATCACCCTGATACCAAAACCAGAGAAAGATATCACAAAAAAAAGAAAATTATAGACCAATATCACTGATGAACATAGATGCAAAAATCTTGAACAAAATACTAGCAAACAAAATCCAACAGCACATTAAAAGGATCATATACCATGATCAAGTGGGATTTATCCCAGGGATGCAAGGATTCTTCAATATATGCAAATCAATCAATGTGATATACCACAATAACAAATTAAGGAATAAAAACCATATGATCATCTCAATAGATGCAGAAAAAGCTTTTGACAAAATTCAACACCCATTTATGATAAAAACTCTCCAGAAAATGGGCATAGAGGGAACATACCTCAACATAATAAAGGCCATATATGACAAACACACAGCAAGAATCATATTCAATGGTGAAAAACTGAAAGCATTTCCACTAAGATCAGGAAAAAGACAAGGATGTCCACTCTCACCACTCTTATTCAACATAGTTTTGGAAGTCCTAGCTACAGCAATCAGAGAGGAAAAAGAAATAAAAGGAATACAAATTGGAAAAGAAGAAGTAAAACTGTCACTGTTTGCCGATAACATGATACTATACATAGAAAATCCTAAAGATGCCACCAGAAAACTACTAGAAGTAATCAATGTATTTGGTAAGGTTGCAGGATACAAAATTAAGGCACAGAAATCTCTGGCATTCCTATACACCAACAATGAAAAATCAGAAAGAGAAATGAAGGAAACACTCCCATTTACCATTGCAACAAAAAGAATAAAATACCTAGGAATAAACCTGCCTAAGGAGGCGAGAGACTTGTACTCAGAAAACTGTAAAACACTGATGAAGGAAATCAAAGATAACATAAACAGATGGAGAAATCTACCATGTTCTTGGATTGGAAGAATCAATATTGTGAAAATGACTACACTACCCAAAGCAATCTACAGATTCAATGCAATCCCTATCAAACTACCAATGGCATTCTTCACAGAATTAGAACAAAAAATTTTACAATTCATATGGAAACACAAAAGACCCTGAATAGCCAAAGCAATCTTGAGAAAGAAAAACGGAGTTGGAAGAATCAGGCTCCCCAACTTCAAACTATACCACAAAGCTACAGTAATCAAGACAGTATGGTACTGGCACAAAAACAGAAATATAGATCAATGGAACAGGATAGAATGCCCAGAGATAAACCCATGCACATATGGTCACCTAATTTACGACAAAGGAGGCAAGAACATACAATGGAGAAAAGACAGCCTCTTCAATAAGTGGTGCTGGGAAAACTGGAGAGTTACATGTAAAAGAATGAAATTAGAACACTACCTAACACCATACACAAAACTAAACTCCAAATGGATTAAAGATTTAAATGTAAGACCAGACACTATAAAACTCTTAGAGGAAAACATAGGAAAAACACTCTTTGACATAAACCACAGCAAGATCTTTTTTACCCCACCTCCTAGAGTAACAGAAATAAACATAAAAATAAACAAATGGGACTTAATTAAACTTAAAAGCTTTTGCACAGCAAAGGAAACCGTAAACAAGACAAAAAGACAACCCTCAGAATAGGAGAAAATATTTGCAAATGAAACAACTGACAAAGGATTAATCTCCAAAATATACAAATAGCTCATGGAGCTCAATATCAAAAAAACAAATAATCCAGTTAAAAAATGGGTGGAAGACCTAAATAGACATTTCACCAAGGGAAACATACAGATGGCCAAGAGGCACATGAAAAGATGCTCAACATCACTAATTATTAGGGAAATGCAAATCAAAACTACAATGCGGTATCTCCTCACACGGGTCAGAATGACCATTATCAAAATATCTAGAAACAATACATGCTGGAAAGGTTGTGGTGAAAAGGGAACCCTCCTGCACTGTTGGTGGAAATGCAAACTGATACAACCACTATGGAGAACAATATGGAGGTTCCTTAAGAAACTAAAAATAGAACTACCATACGACCCAGCAATCCCACTACTGGGCACATACCCTGAGAAAACCATAATTCAAAAAGAGACATGCGGGCTTCCCTGGTGGCGCAGTGGTTGAGAGTCTGCCTGCCAATGCAGGGGACGCGGGTTCGAGCCCTGGTCTGGGAGGATCCCACGTGCCGCGGAGCAACTCGGCCCGTGAGCCACAATTACTGAGCCTGCGCGTCTGGAGCCTGTGCTCCGCAACGGGAGAGGCCGCGACGGTGAGAGGCCCGCGCACCGCGATGAGGAGTGGCCCCCGCTTGCCACAACTAGAGAAAGCCCTCGCACAGAAACGAAGACACAACACAGCCATACATACATACATACATACATACATACATACATAAAAAGAATGTAAGCAGACAAGAATAGCATTAAAAAAAAAAAAAATTAAAAAAAAAAAAAAAAAAAAAAGAGACATGCACCACAATGTTCATTGCAGCACTATTTACAATAGCCAGGACATGGAAGCAACCTAAATGTCCATCGACAGATGAATGGATAAAGAAGATGTGACACATATATACAATGGAATATTACTCAGCCATAAAAAGAAATGAAAATGAGTTATTTGTAGTGAGGTGGATGGACCTAGAGTCTGTCATACAGAGTGAAGTAAGTCAGAAAGAGAAAAACAAATACCGTACGTTAACGCATCTATATGGAATCTAAAAAAAAATAATAAAATGGTACTGATGAACCGAGTTGCAGCGCAGGAAAAAAGAGGCAGACATAGAGAATGGACTTCAGGACATGGGGTGGGAGGGCAAAGCTGGGGCGAAGTGAGAGTAGCATCGACATATATACTCTACTGAATGTAAAGCAGTTGGCTGGTGAGAAGCAGCAGCATAGCATAGGGAGATCGGCTCGGTGCTTTGCGATGACCTAGAGGGTTGGGATAGGGAGGATGGGAAGGAGGCTCAAGAGGGAGGGTATATGGGGACACGTGTATGCATATGGGTGATTTGCTTTGCTGTGCAACAGAAACTAACACAGTATTGTGAAGCAATTGTACTCCAATAAAGATCTATTAAAAAAAAAAAGGAAAGAAATTCTGCAATATGCTAGAACATAGATGAACCTTAAGGACATTATGCTAAGTGAAATAAGTCAGCCTCCCAAAGACAAATACGTATGATTCCACTTATGTGAGGTACTTAGGGTAGTCAAAATCATCAAGACAGAAAATATAATGGTGGTTGCCAGGGGCTGCAGGGAGGAGAGAATGGGGAGTTATCATTTAATAGGTATAGAGTTTCAGATTTATAAGATGAAAGGAGTATGGACATGGACGGTGGTGATGGCTGCAAAACAATGTGAAAACCACTGAACTTTAAAATGGTTAAGATGGTAAAGGTTATATGTATTTTAACACAATAAGAGAAAAAATACTTAAAGACTAGTAAGTAAGCAACAAAACCTGTAGTAAACATCCTTAAAAGATTAAAAAATAAATATAAATCATTATCAATTTTATATTTAGTTCTGCTAAGGGTAGTAATTTTAAAGCTTAAAGAAGGTTACTAATCCTTTTGGTTATGGTGTGTTGGTGTATGTGTATCAACATATAACCAAAATGTGTTGATATTTCAATTATACTATGCAACTGGGATACATATCCCTTCAGGATTCAGGCTCCATCTATTTTTCCAGATGCATCTCAGCCACCTGGCCATTGAAAATGACTTACTACTCACTCAAGAGTTTACTTATAACTTCAGACCATTGCCTAAGCGGTTGTTCCCTCTGAATGGGATGCCTCATCACTTCTGAGTTCAGTAGTGTGCCCTTGTGAACTCCTCTCTGACACCCATAAGTCAAAAAGGAACTCCCTCTCTGAAAACTTGAGTATTTCTTACTAGTCTAATATTCACCCCAAATAATTTGTATGTCAATACCAGGAAGCCCCTGAGGGCAGGGGACTGTATCTTTTGAACATTATATTCACAGTGGCAAGCACAATGTCAGGCACATGGTAGATACAATCAAGTGAATTACAGTTTAAAAGAACTCAGCCAAATAGTAAATTTTGCTTAAAAGAATATCATTAAAGTTATTATTTTGCTAGATAAACCTCAGACTCATGGTTCTTTGCTGATTGATATGTCAATGTGTTTTATAATTCTTTTGGCTAAAAGTAAATGCAAATTACACACTCAAACGAAGAGCTTCTGTTATGGTCTTGAATTGTTTGGAACACAGCATAAATTAATTTCTTGGACTTTAAAAATAAAATCTAAAGTTGAAAGACATGGCTTGATGTAATATTTTATTAAAAAATAGTTCATTTTTTGAAAATGGTGGTAATTTTATAGTAATAGTAATATTAAAAGAACCATTTAAAAACGTAATACATACCATTTCTATTTCTTGATCTTTAGCAACCAGCTGTCGATTAAGAAGTTCTTTGCTTGAGTCAAGTTTAATGCAAAGTTCCCTTGTGGAAGACAAATCTGCAAGGGCAGACACTTTTTCAAACTGAACCTTCTGAAGCTCCTCTTCCATCTTTACAACAGATTTATGTAAAGTAGCAATCTGGGACTTGTAAGACCGTTCTGCATTTAAGTGCTGCAAGGACAAAATTATTATATATATGTATATTTTAACTTGAAAAAAACCTACAGCATGGAAAACAAAGTGGGGCAAATATTTTAATGATAGTACTTTTAGATTATAAGGAACTTTAGATGATACAGGTGGCAATAGTATGCACAAAACATTCCGGGAAAGATAAATTTGGGCTTCAAATTTCTATATATAAAATCCAGGAGTAAAGTGGTCAACTGGTCGTTCTTTTTTTTTTTTTTAAATAAATTTATTTATTTATTTATTTATTTTTGGCTGCATCGGGCCTTTGTTGCTGTGCGTGGGCTTTCTCTAGTTGCGGCGAGAGGGGGCTATTCTTCATTGCAGCGCGCGGGTTTCTCACTGCAGTGGCTTCTCTTGTTGCGGAGCATGGGCTCTAGGCACATGGGCTTCAGTAGTTTCAGCACGCCGGCTCCGTAGTTGTGGCGCATGGGCTTAGTTGCTCCGCGGCATGTGGGATCTTCCAGGACCAGGGATTGAACCTGTGTCCCCTGCATTGGCAGTCAGATTCTTAACCACTATGCCACCAGGGACGTCCCTGGTCATTCTTTTTAATGTATTTAGAAAACAATTTAAAAGTCTCATCCCCAAAGTTAGTTGAGATATACATGTTTGGCCTGTAGTTCTGTCTATATTTGCCACAGTTTCAATTATTCTACGGTATAAATATTATTATTGTTAAAGACAAAACATTATCTACCATTTCATTCACAATACCCATTTTCTAATTCTTGAATGGCATGCTGATATGGATCATAATATCATAAAATGAGAGCTGATAACTCTCTAGCACTTACTAATACCTCTGAGGGAAAAAGACTCCGGGCAAGTATAAATCAAGAACACATCCACATTATGGAAAATAAGAGCATGTCTTTAAAACTGTAATATGAGAGTCAAGTTATAGAAATGCTTTCAAATGTTCAAGATAATTCCACACACCCCCCTTTACTTTCAGAAAAATGTCTTATGTAAGTGTACTGCCACCTACAGAGAAGTATTTGCTATTATGTGAGACTAACAGAACTGAAAGACAAATAAAGAAATGTTTTTGCTTTTACAAGCGTTTTTACAAGTACAATGCACAAAAAATTGTTCCTGGAATAAGTTATTTGGCCACAATTCACTCCTACCTTTCTGCCTCCCTTCCTTCCTCACTCACTCAATTTCTCACTCATTCTTCAAACAACCTTCTATCCATCCATCCACCCACCCACCCATCCATTCCATACTTATTGAGTATATTCTATGTTCCAGTCAATGTGCCTAGATGCATATCCAATGGTAAGCAAAATGGTCTCTGCTCTCATGAAGTTTACAGACTATGGGGGAATCATGCATTAATAAAATAATCATACAGATGAATATGTAAATATATATTAAGCAAATATTTCTAGAGAAAAAAGTGTAGAACACAGGAAAGTGACCTAGACTGATGGGATCGGGGAAATCAGGAAAGACTTCTCTAAGTAAATGACACTTGAACTGAGATCTGAAAAGTGAGTAGATATACAGTGTGTTGGGGGAAGGTGGCTTTTCAAATCAGAGGATGCTAAGTGCAAAGCAAGAGCAGAAAGAAGGCTAGTATGGCTACAGCTCAGAGACTACAGGGAAGAGTGATAGGAGGTGTAGTTGAAAAGGTATACAATTTACAAAATAGAGCCTAGTAAGCCATGTAAAATTTAGGTCTTTATTACAATTGACAGATCTTACAGAGTAGGTTATGTGATCGGTTTTGTGTTTTGAGAAGAATGTTTTGGACGTTTCAGGTTCTAGTAAAATAGTTGATTAAGCTAAGAGGAAAATCTTCTGGATAAAACAGAATAAAAAATTATTTTTGCAGTTCATAGTTGAACTTGCAGGTAAGAAAGAGAAATTCTCACATGCCAAAACACAGAGAAAACAAAACCAGAGCACGGAGCAAATGAGCAGGTCTGAAGCTAAGAGTTGGGGATTGGAAGACCCAGTAATGGCGAATGGCTTAACACACTCAAGTAAGACTAGGAGACAAGAATTTAGGACTAATGGAGAGTTGGAATTGAGATCTCCACATAATCTGGGACCCTTGAAAGGAGGCTCCAGGAAAAAAAAATCCACCCAGCCTCACAGAGAGACAACCAAAAGTTTATCTTGACCTAGTCTCTGGATAGAGAAAAAAAAAAATGTCTTCTGTAAGAAACTGAAAACTTTGGTCTGGCTTCACCCAATTTTGGAGTCTGACTTTACCCTACCCAATTCTAAACTTTAACATAATGTTTGTTCCATGCCTATGATAACTCAGAGTCCTTTTGTAGAAGCAGATGCACCTCCCTGACCATTCATAGTGAAACACAACATTTTCTGGCTGGGTTGTGGAGGTCTTGAGAGCTACTCTTTATCACAAAACGATCCTCTAGTCTCCATTCCTGGCAGATTTAGAACGTAATAGTTCCCATGAAATCCTTTCTCCCACATGTTCCACTTGCGTTTTTACAATAACTCCTGCTTTCTTGAACTAGCTGGAGTAGATCTCTTTTCCTTACATTTGAACAAGTTTTCATATATAAATGCATTTACTCAGACGTGAACACATATTAAATGTCTTCAAAAATGTTTTCCTTTTAGAAAAAGAGAAAAATGTATCCTTAGGAAATCCCAAATTTCAGTAACATATATTCTGCTAAGTATATTTTGCCAAAGTTCTGCAGAGAACTGGATTTTTAGAATTGGGTTGAGCATGCTTTATACCAAACTCTTGGCCCTGATCACTATTGCCCTTAATATCACCTAAAGTCAACCCTCCTGGATTTGATCACAAGGTTTTAGGATCAAGGATAGCAATATTGTCATATTACAATGACAAAAACAAACAACACTGATATTGAAACAAGCATACCAATTATTTATGAGGTCTTTGAGCAAGAGTTATTTACAGTGATTAAAGCAGATGATTTTTTATGTATTCATGACAAAAAAAGAAGCAACAATGAATGAAGAATTCTGTAAACATATGGGTAGATACAAATAAGGATTGCCTGAAAGAATAAGAACAATATTAATGACTTATTTTTAAGAATATAAAAACAAGGTGGAACTAAAATAGTACACAACAGTATCATAAAAGATTGGTGTGTGGGTGTGTGTGTGTGTGGGTGTGTGTGTGTGTGTGTGAAAGAGAAAATAAGAGAGAGGGCACAAGATCTAGTAAGCAGTAGTTTTGTGCTCAGTATTCAAATTTTCTCAATACCATACATTATTGTTTAGGAAGAGGGTTGGAGATACTAACAACAGACTTTGTTAAGTATGCATATTACAATTTTAACTACTAAAAGAATAGATTGAGAACATATAACTTCCAAACCAATCAGCAGTGGGGTAGGAAGTGTGTAAAGAAAACAAACACATAAAAGACGTGTAAAAAAAGGAGGTTCTTCAGAAATGAGGGTGAAATAAATACTTTTTAAAACAAACAATACGTGAGAGAATTCAATGCCAACATACTAGAAGAAACTTTTTTTTTCCCCTCAGTTGAAAATAACTTAGCTCTTACCACTTTATTTTATTTTACTTACTTTTTGTTAAATTTTTTTCTATTTGTTACTTTATTTAGAAGAAATGTTTAAAGGAAATTCTTCTAGCAAAAAGAATATTATAGTAGATGAAAACTTGGATCTCCCCAAAGGAATGAAGAGCATGAGAAAGTCTTTCATTCACCTTATATTTGAATTTCTTTAAAGATAACTATTTAAAGTTAAAATAATAATGTACTATGGGGTTTACAATATATGTAGAAGAAAAATGGAGGAACAGCAGGATAAAGAATGGAAGGGGGAAATAAAGGGGTACTAAGAAGTAATCTATTATTTGAAGGTAGACTGTGACAATTAAAAGATACATGGCCTATACTCCAGAATTATCAGCAGAAAAAAATAATGATGTACAGCCTATAAGGCCATAATAGAGATAGAATGGAATACTAAAAAAAAATACTCAAAAGAAGGCAGAAAAAGAGTAAAAAGGAAACAAAAAAATAAATGGGACAAATAGAAAACAATAACATGGTAGATTTACACACAACTATATTAATAATTCCATTAAATATAAATGGTCCAAAGACAACTAAAAGACAGATGTAAGACAGGATAAAAAAGCAAGATCCAACCATATGCTGTCTAAAGGAATACTATTTTAAACATAAAGACATAGAAAGATTAAAAACAAAAGCATGGAAAAAGATATACCATACAAACAATAATTAAAAGAAGTCTGAAGTGGCTATATTAATACCTTACAAAGTATACTACAGAATGAGAAGCATTACAATGGATAAAGAGATGAATTCATTAAGAAGTAATGTAACACAGATTCAAATACATGAAGTGACATGACAGAACTGAAAGAAAAAATATACAAATGCACAAATATATTTGGAGATTTCAACACTCTTCTCTCAATAATTGGTAGAACAAATAAACAGAAACTCAGTAATGATAGGAATTGAAAAACACTATTGATGAACTTGACCCAATAGACATTTATAGAACATTTTACCCAACAACAAAATAACACACATTATTTTCAAGTGTACGTGGAAAACCCAGAAAGATGACCATATGCTAGCCATACAGTCTCAATAAATGTAAAAGACTGAAAAATCAGTAACTAGAAAGGTATTTTTTTTAAATCTCCAAATACTGAAAATTAAACAATACCGCAAAATAACATAAGGGTAATCAGAAAATTATTTTGACATAAAATAAAATGAAAACATATCAACTGTGTAGAATAAGGTTCCATTTCTGGCACGGCAATGTGAGCAGCTCCATAGAACCAGTGAAAGTAGTGAAAACTATAAAAATGCAACCTTAAATGGTCTTTAAATAGTCTCTGGAAATGGTCTTAAGAACATACATTAAATGAAGAAACACTTTTAAGAAAACCAACTAAAACTGGGAGGGAACAGGAAAAGTCCGTGGCATCTGAAGTATGACCCTCTCTCCCCCTACCCAGCTCAGCATGATGGAAATTCCACTCCAGGTGGGTGCAGCTAAAAACAATGCTCCCTCTCCCCTCAGTACTCAGTCAAGAACTATAGTGTATTCCCAGGAGAGGCAGGCTATCAGCATTTCTCATGTCACTCCAAAAGCTACTTATTTCAGAGGCCAAATTTCTGGCAACAATGTCTGGGAGATGGGGGCTCCCTTCTTCTGCCCAGCCTCTCCACATGGGATGGAGGTTCTATCTTGTTTGTGGCATACTGAGAACACTGTGGCTCTGACTCTCCTTGACACAGGTTATTCATAAGGAAGAGGTTCCATACCTGGAGAGGCATGCTGAGAAGGCCAGAGGCTACAGCCATATACCCACCATCCCCTCCAAGTGCCCAGATCCTAAAGCGGACATGTCACTCAAAGAGAACTGCACCACTGTCCCCATACCAGCTTTAGAGCCAGGGCTCAGAGATTTTGCCCAGGGAGAGAGAGAGGCCTTAAAGCAGGAAGCTCCTAAATTCTTCCAGAGGAACTTTACTTCATTTACAACTGACTATAGGAAAATTCAAGTCTAAGGCACTCTCAAGAACAATGGAAGGTATGGCGAAAATACTTCAAGGCTATGTTGAAAAGAAATTTAAAAAAGAATGGTAAACTCTTAAGAGACACAAGCTCAACCATAGGTCAGCTAGTTTACCAGCGAAAGTTCGGGGAAGAGACTGCTAAGAAGAATGTTCTCGGGTTCAGAAAAAACTCAAACATTGACCTCAAAAGCTATCCCTGTAAAACAACTCAAATTTAACTGAATCAGTCTATGAAGCAATTTGTGCTTGAGGGCACTGTTGAAAACAATAAAGCAAATAGCCAGAAATTAGTTGGGCTTAACAGCTGAGTGGAGTAAAGGAAGAGAGTCAAAAAAGGCCCTGCCAAAACCACTGTCATTGCAGGGTAACTGTGGACGCATTCAAGGCTGCACCTCTGAGGAGAAACATCAGAGGCTTCACACTTCAAGGGGAAAGGGGAGAAAGAGATTTCACTAAATAATCCAGCCAGTCTCTAATCATATAAACAAGCAGCCTTCCAGTTTCTGTTCCAACATGCAAAGAGCTTAGAGATCACGCCCATGCTCACAGTACGAAAAAAGCAGAAAATATGACAATAAACAACTCTTCTTTGATCTATCAGAGAATTGAAGACATAAAACGAATCACTGCACCCAAAATATAGAGAAAGGTAAATACAGAGAATTGCAGCTTACCAGGAGGAGAAACTGCCGTTGGAGCTAGCAACTGGTAGCAACACTTAAAGGGTAATTGACCACCTGCTAGAGACTGAGCATGAACTAGCTTGAGAGATACATCCTCCTGGGCTCCCAGCCTGAGGAGAACCCCACATTTTTATTAGTTCCGAGCAACTTCAGGCAAGTTATTAGAACCCCTGGAGCCCACTGGGTTTTCAGGATTAACATCCGAGAAAAATCCCCTCATGCTTCTAGCAGGGTGAGGGGAAAAGTAACCATTTTGAATAATCCCACAGAATTCTGTCCTTCTTGACAAAGGTCTGCTCCCAAAGGAGATAATTTTGTGACAGCACAACCAACATGGTTGTAACAGAGCCTAACCAATGTGGAGGGATGGTAGTACCTAACGCAGATTCTCTCAAGCCTTTCTACCTCATCTAAGGGAGAAAAAAACTGAGAAACACTTGTGAAGGTCACATCCCAGGGGCACAGGCCCACTAAAAGACTAAGACCTAATCGTAGGATAACAGAACATGTCTCCTCCACCTACACTTCACTACCACATCAACAGGGCTCCTGTATAAAAATAGGAGGTCACAGTTGAAAGAACTACAAGGTTCAGACTCTATTTAAGAAGTCTCCAAGTGAACCCAAAGACAATAGAGGAGACAAAGAAGGACACCAGAAGGAATTTTAGCCTCTCTGACATGCACGGCTACAGTAAACAGTAATCATAGCCTAACTCATAGACAGATAAACACAAAACTTCACAGTAAAGGCCTATTTACCTCAGTAACTTTTACCAAATGCTGTTTGTTGCAGCCTTTTATTATAGAAAAAGTGAAGACAGTTAAATGTCCTTTAGTATGGGAATGAATTTTAAAAATAAAGTATTTTATTCAATGACTATAGAAGCAACTGTTTAGATGTACACTATATGTATTAAAATAGATACATTTCAAAATTATAATATTGAGCAAAAAAGGCAAATTGCAAATAGATACCTACAGTATATTATCACTTAAAAAAACTTAAAGCACACAAAACATTATACATCATTTGTGGGTGATAGATATGTAGAAAAAGTACAAACATATGAAAAAGAGTTATACAACTGACATGAAAGTTCTACATACCAACCATTAGGGAGGGAGGAGAAGAAAGGATGAGGAGTTGTATCTGCAATGTTCTGTTTCTTTAAATAAAGAGAGACTTTATTTAAATAATAAATATATTCTTTATAAATATGGCAAAATGTTAGCATCCTTCAACTTTGGAGATGGGCATATGTGGGTCTTTTATATTACTTTTGGGGAGGGCACCGTTTTCTTATGCTTGAAATAGTTTCTAATTTTTAAAAATGCTAAAGATTATTCTAGTTGTAGAGTAGGTAAGAGATCAGAGAACCAGAGCGAAGAACAGTTAACAGACTACAATTCACAGTATATTTAAATAACTTAAGTGTTCGTTTATACACTTAATTTACGGAAAGCCAAACAAAACTCTTTTAAATATGATACAGGATGTACTACAAGCATATTTTACCAAACTTACCTGCTCGACCTCTCTATTGAGGGCATCTACTTTTTCTTTTAATCTGTTACCCTCTGCCTCAGCAGTGATAAGTTCTAATTTGAGGGTATTGTTATCTGCCTCTGCTTGACGGGCCTTATTTTCCCAGTTTTCAGCATCTTCATTGGCTTTTCGGAGTTGGTCCATCATTTGCCGGTTCTCAGATTCCTAAAAAGCAAATCTTAGGTATTACTTTAGGAGAGTAAAATGTTAAACATGTGATGCAAATTAAACATTATTTGCCAGGTCACTGGGAATTTACTTGCAACGATGACCAACGGTACCATAATCTCAAGGACTCCTATCTCTACTCTCAGTTTAGAAAATTGGTCATCCTGTAATTAACAAAAGGGAATGGGACCAGGATCTGCCCTGGCTCCTGAGTCACACTCACTCATCTAGTAAAGTTTCCACTCTTATCTTCAAGACCTCAATGAATATGTTCTTATATTTGCTTTTGTTCAAACAAAATCCTCATTGCCTCCATATAGCTTCTTACTGACTACTTGCTGGTCTGGTTTCTGAGCTTCTGCCTTGACCTGACCTTTTGTTATCTGTGTATTCCCTTGTTCCTGACTGCTCTTCTGGGTTGTACTACGGCTACAGAGCTTCTGCCTGCTTGCATATCTTAAGCGTCAGCTTCTGATAATTCTCCTGGTTTGGCGTGTTTCCTATCCGGTTCCTGCCTCTCATTCATAACCCCAGCCTTAATTTCCTCGATCATGGACTGTTCTATGATTCACTTTTGCTCACTGTTCTAATAACTTGCCTGAAGTTGCTCAGAAGTAAAATATGAAACCTATGCCAATAAACACTACTCATAAATATACATCCATGTATATACTGGGCATACAATATAGAACCACTGTTAGAACCTATCATGATAAAGTTCTATCATGATGGACTGACTAAAGTAGGATCTTATTTCTAAAGGAAAACAATCAGCTCCTCAAATAATATATTATACTGAGTAATAATTATGAAGCTACTTTTAAAAAATTATTTTAGTAGTATGGTTTGGCCAACTCATTCTAAAAAATCATTTATAATTTTGGTAATTAATTAAAAAGGCACTAGATCTCTTTCTCTCCTACCTGTTAATAAACAGTTCAGAAACACTGGAATAAGCAGCATCTAATTGTATAAGGCAAATTATAATAAACAACATCTCATTGTATAAAGCTTTCAAATCAGATTTTTCTCATAAATATGATTAATCATGAGACTGGTTGAAATTCAGTTAATATTGCCACCTTGTGGTCTGGCTGTACCTTGACCAATATGAAGGATCTTTGCCAAGTCTGTTGATTAACAAGTTAACATACTAAACTACTGTATTGGCTTTTAAGATTCAGATATTCCAAATGTGCCAGTAGGAATCTGATGTGTGTTTTCTATTATTGTACTAAAAATAACAGTTGTGTACAGAGTATGTACTTGGGAGTTACATGATATAATATACATAAACTGAATTTTACCCACGTTAATTTTTACCCTCTTTAACTTTCTGTAGCACTTATTGTGTGTCATTCTCTTAAAACTGCCTTATAGCTTTATGTAGTTAGCTGTGGATGTACCATCTCCCCAATAACCCCTCAGATTCCTCGAAGATAGGAACCATTTATATGTTGAATTCAGTTTTCTTAGGAATCATTTTTATATTAAATTTGGCTTTGTGACTAGGTAATATATGGTTCCAAGTTTAAGCAGCGAAAAAGACTGCATTAAAACGTCTCTTTGCCCTCTAACCACTTAGTGCCCTCCCTCCCAGCAGCCAGCAACCACAGTTTACCCTTTTTTGTACCTGCCCAAAGCAGCCAGAGCAGTGTGGGGTACAAGATGGGCAACATTATAAAGAAAGTGAAACTGATCTTTGGTATTCTCCAGTTCTCTCTTTGCAGATCTCTTTCCCTCTTTCTGGTGCTTCCCCACCAGTTCCCTCTGGTTGACCACTGGGCTCTTTACACCCCTCCACCAGGGCAAAGGCAAAGCTGCTGCCTCAGCTGGAATCCTTTGCACTTCCTGTCTGAATCATGGATACAGCCTCTCCTAACTGCTCTTCCCTCTCCTTTGTTACCCTTCTGATTTATTCTTTTCCCAACATTTCCCGAACAATCTTTCTAAAAGGCAATTCTTCAAATAACTTCTGTGTGTATGTTGTGATGAAAGTTTCCTAAAAATACAGTTCAGCCAAATCCTTCTTACCTCTTTATTACCACCCACCTTCACGTTCCACTCTAGCTACAGGACCTACTTTCCCCCCCCCTACTTGTTGTCCCCACTGCCGGGGGTGCCATTCTGTTTCCTCGCAGTTTTTCAACTCTGTCACCTCAGCGCCCAGCATACTGCACACTGAATGGATGGGTGATGAATAAAGTACTCGACAATCCTTAATGGACCTCCCTACCAAAATGGACCCGTGATCCTTTCTCTCAGGGGAGTGCCTGGACCCATCCGGCTATGTTGTGAAACGGAGTCTCAAAAAAGAACTCACATGAGGATGCTAAAAGCTGAGAGGAGTTTGATGTGTGATGTTTGAAAATACAATTCCAGAATCTAAAAGCCCCATTCCCTAATGGTGGAATTTCAGGCAATGCGACAGGCTAGGGAGAAAAAGGGAAGTGTCTAACATTGACTGAAAGCTTACTACGTTAAATGTTGTTCAGATAGTCTTTTATTTATATTCTGCCCTATTCTAGAATAGACTTAGATGGCTCACTGTGCTAGGCTATCTTACTCACTTGGATGTTCTTCCCAATTACCGATGGGACACTGAGACTGAGGGAGGTTGAGTGGCCTATAGAAGTCCACGGCATTAGTGAGAGGAAGAGTCAGACCTATCTGACTCCAAAGCTTCTGTCCGTTTATGACATTACATTGCTAGCACCTTCAACTCAAGAAGGGTAGGAAATCATCTGCTTTGGCAACATGAGGCTGCTGCCTTACTGCATGAAAACAAGGGTTGCAATTCACGAGTCCTTAGAATCTCTCATCTCTCAAAGTCCTGAATGGTCTTATGTACACCATAAATAAATGCTCAAGATATGTTTATGGACTGAAATTACATGATATGTTAAATACAATGAGGAAAACTGTTTGGGGGGAGGAATTCCTATTAATGGTTTGATTGTTATGTAAGTAGGTAACACCACACTTATTACAGTAGTCAATCCAACACTATTTTATATAATAGCTTATCAGATGGACATACCCAACATCCTTGGTCTAGCTGTCTGTTTATTCCAGGGTTGTCACACATGTGCCCAAATTATCGGGAATCATCTGACATCAGACATGCCAGTCGACGTGCGCCTAGTCGACTGGTTACTAACAGAGAAATGGAGAAGAGAGCCATCTGCCCTCTGGTCCTGAGAAACAGGTGGCTCCACAACAGAGTGATCAATTCTGATCTGCTACACAATCAGGTGGAGCCTCTTTTGTCAAAGGTTTGTAACTGTAAACTACCATTTCCAAATATAAGTGAGCCCAACTTGATTCTGGCCCCTTGTTCTTCATCCAATTAGGAGGATTCTGCTTATCTAAAATGGCTAAGTGGCAAATAAAAGGGGTGTATCCCTGAGTTACCTTTCTGGACATTGGTGACATTCTAAATATATAGTTAGCACGTAACTGTCAACATTAAAATAGGCTATGCCTTAAAGAAATGCACTTGATTCAGCTGTCCCTATGAGTGCAATCAATCAACAGCTTTAGTGAAAACTCAAGTATCTCGAGCCAAGGTGAAAATATATATATATACATACTTCGGACTTTAATACATTCTTCAGTTTATTAACCTCCAAATTAGTGTCTTGAACCTTCTGTTTAATGTCACTAAGCTCATTATGAGTATCATTCAGTTTTTTAGACAGTGCCTATGAGAAAAAGACAGTTAGATCTGACTACAAAAAATTAAAAATTGCTCTATGTCAAAACCACAATAAAAATTTTTAAAAATATTTACAGTAAATATGATAAATAAAAATTAATATACCTAATATATAAAGCTCATATAAAGACAGTGAGAAAACACAAGAGTCCAAACAGTAAATGGGCAAAGAACCCAAACACAATTCACAAAAAGGAAGCATAAGTGGATAATACTTGAAAAAAGTTAAAATGTACTAGTAATCAACGATATGGTAAGGAATGGGCGTTTCCATGTATTATTAGAGTAAATGTAAATTTGAGAAAAGCAAATCTGTGGTCTGCTACCTGGTGATGACATAAGAGACATTTTTAAAAGCTCATAAAAACAAGAAAGACAAATATGTTACTTTTTGTTAAAGGTGGGAGATGGATGCTTGGGTATTCACGATACCCATGTCCACTTAGAAGGTTTTTTAATTTAAAAAAGAAACCTCATAAGCGTTTGATTCAATTTGAAACTAAATCTATAAAATTTAATGAAAAAGAATGTTTATTAAGGCATTATTTGCTATGTGACAATATTTATTCACATTAGGTGAATGATGCAGTAAATAATAGTATCTACATAGTGGTAAAACCACACAGAATACTATGCATTCATGAGAAATGTTTGGAATAATTTTTAATAACAGAAAAATGTTAATGTATATTTGAAAAAAATCAGGATAAAACACTAAAAACAACTCAATTTGTTTAAAATCGTGGTATTGAGGAAGAAATTTTTTTTAAGGTTTCTGCTTTCCAAATCTTTTATGATATGGGTTTTTTCTTTTTTTTAACATCTTTATTGGAGTACAATTGCTTTACAATGGTGTGTTAGTTTCTGCTGTATAACAAAGTGAATCAGCTATACGTATACATATATCCCCATATCCCCTCCCTTTTGCGTCTCCCTCCCACCCTCCCTATCCCACCCTTCTAGGTGGTCACAAAGCAACGAGCTGATCTCACTGTGCTATGCGGGTGCTTCCCACTAGCTATCTATTTTACATTTGGTAGTGTATATATGTCAATGCTACTCTCTCACTTCGTCCCAGCTTACCCTTCCCCCTCCCTGTGTCCTCAAGTCCATTCTCTACGTCTGCGTCTTTATTCCTGTCCTGCCCCTAGGTTCATCAGAACCTTTTTTTTTTTTAGATTCCATATATATGTGTTAGCATACGGTACTTGTTTTTCTCTTTCTGACTTACTTCACTCTGTATGACAGACTCTAGGTCCATCCACCTCACTACAAATAACTCATTTTTGTTTCTTTTTATGGCTGAGTAATATTCCATTGTATATATGTGCCACATCTTCTTTATCCATTCATCTGATGATGGACACTGAGGTTGCTTCCATGTCCTGGTTATTGTAAATAGAGCTGCAATGAACAATGTGGTACATGACTCTTTTTGAATTATGGTTTTCTCAGGGTATGTGCCCAGTAGTGGGATTGCTGGGTCGTATGGTAGTTCTATGTTTAGTTTTTTAAGGAACCTCCATGCTGTTCTCCATAGTGGCTGTATCAATTTGCATTCTCACCAACAGTGCAAGAGGGTTCCCTTTACTGCACACCCTCTCCAGCATTTATTGTTTGTAGATTTTTTGATGATGGCCATTCTGACTGGTGTGAGGTGATACCTCATTGTAGTTTTGATTTGCATTTCTCTAATGATTAGTGATGTTGAGCATCCTTTCATGTGTTTGTTGGCAATATGATATGAGTTTTTAAACAACCTGCAGTCCACAGAGGGATCCATCTTCTACTCTTGGGCCCTCTGACTCAAACAAAGGAAAAAACTATTCTTGAACATTTGTATATTGTTATGATACTAATTTTCTTCTGATTATAAAAAATGTTTATGAAGGTGTAACAAACAACTATGATGTTATAGTAAGCTAATAACAGTTAAAAAATATTTACCTAGTGATTATGCTAGACACTCTACATTCTTGTTAGGCATATTCTCATCTACTCTCCATTTCTACAGTTGATAAACTGAGAGAAGTTAAATGATAGGGTCACACAGCCAGGCAGGGGACTTGAACTCATGTGGGTCTTAAACACTCCACTCTATTGTATTCTCATGTAGAACAAAGCATGATATAAAGTGCTATGTGGTTTTATCCCAGCTACATTAAAAAGTTCATGTAAAAGACAGTATAAAATTTTTTTAAGTACATTGAAAATCAGTAAAAAATACATTAACAGTGGGTAACTCTGGGTGGTAAATATGAGAGTTTTTAATCTAATTTTCATAAATATAAGTTATATTTACCTTTAGCCTATTTGCTTTAGCCATAAATAGAGCACTATAGTAGATCCTATAAATTCACATCTCTTGTTTTTATTGCTATTAACTTTTAAAAGATAAACTTTCTTTTAAAATAGTTTTAGACTTATAGAAGAGTTATTAAAATAGTATAGAGAGTGCCCATATACCCTACACTTAGCTTCCTCTATTATTAACATCTTATATTAGTATGGTAAATTTGTCACAATTCATGAACCAATATTGATACATTACTAACTAAAGTCCATATTTTATTCAGATTTCTTCCATTTTTACATAATGTCCTTTTTCTGTTCCAGGATCCCATTATTCATTAATTTTTGAACAAAGTACTTTAACACCTCAGGCAACTTTTTAATAACTAACCAAGTTTTGCAGCTTTATATCTGATTATATAAATTAAAATATTTAACAGTTAAAAAAATACAGACTTTTATGATGCAAACTGAACACATTGAGAGTGATAGCAAAGCAAGGGAAATTATGTGGACCAAAAATTTTAAAGGGGAAAGAAAGTTTCCAAGTAGAATTTTTTAATGTTAAAATTAAAAGTGATATTGGTAATGAGAGCTCTGGATAAAGCTGAACTGTACTGGCTTAGAGAGGAAGTAATTAAAAGAGAAATTTTCCTAAAAAGAATCACAGTGCTAAAGAGGACCAAATAATGTATCATGGTCTGTATACTCATATTCAAACAGAATAACAGTCCATCAAATAAATCAACGCTTTTCTTAAAAATTTCGGAAGGTTATCTTCATTTGTTGGTTTATTCAAATATTTATCCTTCACTAAGGAAGTACTTCCTAAGGTTTAATACAAATCTATTATACTCCCGTTCCCTCTTTTCTCTGATATTTAATACTATATGTCTGAAAATTTCATTTAGAAATTATATGGCATATTCTGTGTAATAAAGGTAAAAAATGGCTAGTTCCAAAGCCTGAGCTTTTCTACAAAATGAAATGAGGGCTATGCCTCAGAAGAAATACCTATTTTTCTTGGAGAAAAAGATTGTAGGAACAAGTATACCTGGTTTTCTTGTTTAGCTTTAGAAAACTTTTCTTGGAGATTGTCATTCTCATGAGCCAAGATATCCCTTTCCCTGGCAATTTGAGACAGTTCATCATTTGTTTCATCCAATTGCCGACGCATTCTGGAAATGTCTTGTTCGCACATAATTAGGGCTTCAGTAGACTGTCTATTCCACAAATCAAATAGTACATAAGAAGAGACATTTTACCGGAACAGAATAACAAATTTTCACAAGACAGAAGATAGACAGTTAGCATGAAAACATTTGAAGAAGTTTTAAATACATTTAAATTTGTAGGAATAAACACTGCAGAGATAGTGCACTGAAGTTCCTCTGTGTTGCCAACATTTCACTATAAAAAAGGATGCCAAATATACACGGTAGTCAGTGATTTGTTAAGCATTTCAAAACTTCTGACGTTCAAGTATAAGAAAGCCTCCATCCTACCTCTAGCTGCTACGGCTTAGTCTCCTCTGCAGGCTCCTCTTCCTCTGCCCGCTTAAAAATGAATGGTTCTCCGAGCTTAACCCTTAGCCTGCTGATTCTTCTCACGCTACCCCTTCTCTCGGACAATTCATATTCATATCCGTGGCTCCCAACCCTGTCTACACCCAGACGACTCTGAAATGATCACCCCAGCCTCAGTCTCTCCCTTACACTCTAGACCCTTATATTTAACTGCTTACTACACATACTTATAAGGACATCTCAAAGGCTTCAAAGAAAAATCTTTTCTCACGTAGGTTCATCATGTCCAGTATTCATCCCCAGCCAGAAACCTGACATTTTTCTAGATTTTCTCCTTTACAAACACCACTCTCCTGTCCTCCAAACTCCCAACCCCAATTTATCATCACCTCTGCAGCCTAGCTGATCTTTCCGGCATAAAAATCTCAAAATTCTTTAATGATTTCTCATTGCCCACAGACTCATTTGTCTGTAACACAGGCCTCTGCCTGCCTACCTAGCCTCTCCTCCATTTCTCCCCTTACACTTTGGGTTCCAACACACTCACCTACTTGTCATTCAAGAGGCTCTTGGACATGATCTGTGGTTCTTTGTGGCTTTGTTATTCTTTCTACCTTGAATGCCTTCTCTTTCCTTTCCTTGGCAAACAGCGTATCCTCCCTTTACTTCCCTAAACAGACTTAGGCCTCCTTTTAACATTAGGGAGTTATCATCTTACATATAACACTAAGCTCCTTGTTGCTTACTATCTTTGTACAATACCTAACATAGTACTTTGCCCCCAATAAGTGCTCACATTTTTGTTGAATAAGTGACTTACCTTGATGCCTGTTCCATCTCAGCAATGATATTCTTCATGCCTGAAATGGTCTTCTCCTTGAAAAGTAATATAAGTATTAAATAAAAAATTATCTTAAACTGTTATTTCTGTTAAAACTGAATAAACTAAAAGAATTTCCCCTCCCTTTTGGATTTCCATTTGGTTTTAAACATTTATGTTCTATTTTTCTTTGCTACACTTTAAAACTAAAGCCTAATATATCAGTGTGAGTATATGTACTGGATAAAAACAATAGATTATGCTCATTTAAGCAAAGACTATACTTAGGTATATTGATATGAGATCATTATATCAAATACCGTTAAAAGATGTTTTGTGCAGTTATCCAGCAACACAAGAACCCCTTAAGCACCCTGTTTTTGGAAGAAAACCACTGGTTTGGCATTGTAGTGTTCTATACTGGGAACAGGACTGATTTACTTCCTCATTTCTTCATGTTATAAAACCCAAGAAAGTGAATCATGTAAAACTGAATTTAGTTCTTAATAGAATAATAACTTCGACCAAGTATAATATATATATGTCATCAACATCATCTTCAAAAAGCTGTTCCAATGGAATTACTTATAAAAGTATATGATTAATTTTAGGTGTGAGTTAATAAGGAGGTAAGCATTAGGCCTAGAGCAAAGGTATAAAAAAATAAATTGCTATTCTTCCTTTTCAAGGGTATGGTGAGGAAGTAGAATTAATGGAGTCAATCAAGACTGAAATGAGGGGGAATATCTTAATGCCATCAATACCATTACCACACCTCCTCCTTTAAAAACTCGCTGATCCTGAACTAGTTACAGATACTTTACATAGGGTCTTAGCACTAACATTAGTCCTAAAAAAGTAGGAAAATTATTCTTTCACTAAATACCTAGATTTCACTTTGCCCTTTAAATTTTCAAATCCTTAGTAACCAAGTAGCAAGATGAAAAACTAAATCTGTATTTCCCAACTAGTGCTGTTCCTTTCATCAGAGAGACAGGTGTGTGTGTGTGAGTGTGTGTGTGTGATCGTCCTTTATTCACGTGCTCCTCTCTAGGGTATTCTTAGCTCTGGTTTTCCATTCTGCTTTCTGGTAGAATGGTACAGATTCCACATCTGGCAGTAATGGGTATTGAAGTATGGTTAAAATATCCATTAGCAAAACTGTTAAATCCCTTTAAGAAGCACAAGCCAATGGAAGAAAAACTCAAAGAGAAAATACCACTTAAAATGGAATATTTACACATGCTTTTGAAATATAACTTAATACACTTCTAAATAAATTCTGAAAAGCTAATTGAACTTCTAGTGTTTCCGACAGAAGTTCCTTGGTTAAAATTTAAACATGGTTTATAAGCCTAAAAAGGACTTTCCTTTATCAATAGAAATTCATCTTGAAAGACTCTCTAAGAACACTGTGAAGTATCCAGGGCAACAAAATTACTGTATAGAATCCAAAAATATATCCTCTTAGCCTATTTTTCTCTTAATATGACCCAAATAGTACTATTTCTTAAATTGTTGAAATTTATGCCATCATTATCAATTTGATATTCCTTGTACAACCTCAATACGTTTGTCCAACCAGTGACATAGATTCAAGTTAATTGTTAAAAATTCAACTTGGACAGGATGGTCATAAATCTACTCAGAAAAAAGAAACAAACTAAAATTTTACACAAATAATTCTGGCTTTTATGATTCAAAAATCTGTGAACTGGCTATTGAATTTTCTAACTTTAGTTGGTAGCAAGTAGTAGAACATCTTTTAAAACTATGATTACCAGTAAAAATTCACCTTATTCACTATAATATAGACTTTTCCATAGTAATTTATTTCTGTAATCTCCAGATTAAACTATAAAACTACTGCTTTTCACTGAAAGGCATGATAAATTCAGCTCTGAAAAATCACTCTAGAGAATATTTCCTCTTTTGAATGTCTAGCACTGTTTTAAAAAGTTATTTTCCCTTCATAGGATGGATGCGTTTACATTCATAATCCTATACAAAACTCTTAATTTTGAAATGGACTTGCAACTCAATATTCTTTGTGAAGGAAAAGATAATATTGGTACAGTTAGTAGAATGGAAGAAATGTGAAATATAAGATATAACAGAGGGAACAGATATTCAGAAAGAATTGAGTAATTTGTTTCTAAATATTAATGTTTTTAAAGAAAATCATGTTTAACTATTCAAAAAGTGGTTTGAATATAATGAGAAACAAAATCCCACCCCCCAAAATACCATAAAATTTCAAAAATATTAAAAGGTATTAACTATAAAGTAATGAGTCAGACTTTTCAACAAGTTAAAAGCCAAAATTTACTACCTCACGTATTTTGATAACTTCATTTGTGCTCATGATTCCCAAATCTATTAACTTCCATTTTCTCTCCAAACCTTAAAATCCAAGAGCCTATGAATATTTCACTACATGTCCCAAAGGCATGTCAATAATATTCCTCTCTAAGATTGTTCTGTGTCCTGTGTTTCCTACTTCACACATAGGAACTATTCATGTGGTTCCTAAGTCAGAAAGCGCATCTTGTCAGTCTTACTTCCTAAATAGAGTTGTCTATTTCTCTCATGGATACTGCCACTCTCCTAATACAGTTCTTACCATTTTACTCCTAACTAGTGTCCTTGTCACTATTCTCATTTCCCTACAATCCACCTTTTACGTAGATTAACAAGGGCTAGGATAATGTTTTAAAGATCTAATTGTAACATTTCATTTTCATTATTTCAATGTTCCTCTATATCCATGATGATGGAACCTAAACTCAACATCATGTGTAGTTCTGATTTCTTGCTTATCTATCCCATCTCATCTTTTACCACCGCCCCCCTTCATCCCCCCATACTCACCTCTTTGCACTCTATTCTGGACATATTAAACTATCAAGAAATCTCATGAAATTCTCTTATGAAAGCCACTGGGCTTTCATATCATCTGCTCTACTTGTTTGGATCACCCTTTCTCTAAAAGGTGCTCTACCTGTCTGGATCACTCTTTTTCTCACTGTCCCCTTCCTCTAATCTTTTCTTGGCTAATTCCTAGTCATCTTTCAGGGCAGTGCAGGCACCACCACTGCGTGGAAGGCTTCCTAGATCTTCTCCCTCCCCTAATCCAACCCCCAGGCTGAATCAGGTGTGCTTCTGAGAAACTTCACTCATACATTGTGCATACGTCATTATGGTACTTAGCACATTCTATCATAACAGCCTCTTTCTTTATCTTTCTCCGAATTATACTATAGGCCTTTGGAAGGTATGCCCACTCAACCTCAGTTTCTAACATAATTCCTGGTACATGTCAATAAATGTTTGTTGAATGGATGGATGGATGGATAAATGAATGAATTAGTTCCCTTAGAGAGGGGAAAGACCTTATGCCAGTGATGCTGCCTTTGCTTAAGATATTTGTGGAAAACAGTTTAGGAATTGCCTTCAGAATCAGTTTATGAGCTAGAAAAGGGGGTCAATATTTCCCTGCCTTTTTGAGAACACCTTTTTGTTGTTGTTGTTGTTGTTTGAACAACAGAAATGTGGGATGAAGCTTATCATCTAACTTTATTCACCAGTTCCATGTGATCCACTCTCAAGGCTAAGGATGATGTAACAACGTGCCCCCAGTTCTGAATACAATTACAAAGGTGGTTTTAATGAAATACACATATTGCTTCCCAAGGTGGCTACCTGAAAACATAAGTTCTGCTGTACTTTTAAAAAGAAATCAGTCTCACTGCTTTTTTTTTATTATGCTTTACATTTTGATATTTGAATTAGTTATTGTTAGTGAATGTTGATCATAAATTGATGACAGAAAAGTCTATTTAAAAATATTAGCTAGTGAATTTGAACACATATTTCCTAAGACTATCTTGAAATATTTCAAAATCAGATTTTAAAGTTTTAGCTCTCTAGGAAAAAATTGAGAAAATCCTATTATTTTATTCAGATTCTAGTTCAAACATTTCTTTTAAACCACGGTTGTCAGAACATACTTTCATTGCCAAACTCTCTCCAAGGGATGCAATATTCTCAGATTTTTTATCCAAACATGCTTGCAGGCATTCCTTTTCTTTAGCCAGATCATTGAGGGTTGCACCGAGAATGCTGATTTCTTCTCGCTGGGCAATACTTTGTCTTGTAAAATTATCTAAATGTGTAATCATAAAGGCATTGTTTTAATCAAGATAATTTTTTTTCCAGTTCAAGCAGAGTGAAATACTTTTCAAAGTTAATTCTCCTATATTATATTCAATGACTAAATATAAAGTACTGTATCCCAAATAAATAATGGCTTTTGCTGTTAGTGATTAAAAATGAAGGTTAATCATGAAATTCTAAATGACATAAATGTAAAAGCACAATTAACACATTTGAATTAGAACAGCAAAGGATATATGTGGAATCTAGAAAAATGGTACAGATGAACCGGTTTGCAAGGAAGAAATAGAGACACAGATGTAAAGAACAAACATATGGACACCCAGGGGGGAAAGAGGTGCGGGGGGAGGTGGTGGGATGAAGTGGGAGATTGGGATTGACATATACACACTAATATGTATAAAATAGATAACTAATAAGAATCTGCTGTATAAAAAAATAAATAAATTAAAAAAAAACATAACGGAAAAGAATATGATAAAGAATGTATATATATATATATATATATATATGTATAACTGAATCACTTTGCTGTACAGCAGAAATTAACACAACATTGGAAATCAACTATACTTCAATAAAGTATATTTTTTAAAAAAAGAACAGCAAAGGAAAGTTCCTTATAACAAGTTCTCAAAGTAGAATGTGTGGTGGGGTAGGGGAGGGTGTGTGGATGAAGCACATGGACTATCAATTTTCCCCCCCTCTAATTTCACCTCCCTCTAGCATAGAATCACTGTTGGATGTAAGCTGGTAACTAACAGGTCTTAATAAAATATCCAATTAAGTCATCTTCAGAGTCAAATATCTTCTAGTATTTTGGTTTTTCTTAAGTAGTGTTATAAAAATTCCTAGAAAAAAAATTATCCCAGGAAGTCTGATTTGATTTGTAAGAACTCTGGCAAGCCAATGTCACTGTTGAAGGACTGAAAGATGGTGTAGAATAGTGGTTTCTAAATTGTGGTTTCTCAACCAGCACCACTGGCAGCACCTGGGAACTTGTAAGAAATACAAATTCTTAGGTCCCATCCTAGACCTACTGAATTAGAAATTCTGAGTAGGCAGACCAATTTATGTTTTAACAAGCACCCCTCCCAAGTGATTCTAACGCACAATAAAGTTTGAGAACCACTTTAGGAAATTGGTAAGGATACAAAAGCCCTGGCCGTATCCTACTTCGAGGAGCCTAGCTCAGTGAGCTTTAGCTCTCCAGGTAAAGACTGAGGTTTGAGAACCACTGGTCTAGAGCTCTACCAAGGAAGCTCTGTGTGACTAGACCTCTGCTAGACCCCCGCCAAGGGCCACCCAGTGCAGCACTAAGAGACGTAATCCCATATGCCAAGAGGGTGATTTATATAATACATCACATCCCTTTTCCAGGCAAACCACATGTTTTGGATGTTCTGTTATCTGAGTTCATTCCCATTGGCATAAAATAAACTCTAAAACAGCTAGTATCTCCTAGCTTAAAAAAATCCTCAACCCCACATCCCACTTAAGCTACCACCCCATTTTTCTACTACTCTTAATAGCCAAACTTCTTAAGACTTCTATTCTCTCCTGTCTCTACCTCCTCACTTCCCAATCATTCGTCAACCTACTCGATCTTCCACATCTAACACTATAATTCAAACTTTCTGGGGGGTCAGTGCTACCAAAACCTCCAATGTGCCAATCCAATCAATGTTTTTTCATTCTCATCTTATTTTGCTTCTTGAAAGTATCTGACAATTGACCATATCCTCCTTTTTAAAACATGTTGCTCTCTTGCTTCCCAAAATGACACTCACTTCTGGGTTTTCTTCCTGTGTCTTTGGCTTCTTCTTACTCAGTCCTGGATCCTCTTCTCCTTATTCTCTATATTTCCCCTAGGTGATTTCATGGTTTTAAAATATCATTTATATGCTGATGTGTCCCAAATGTATATCTTTAGCTTAGATTTCTCATCTGAGATATAAACTTATCTATTTACCTGCTTACCCTACATTTTTACTTGAACTTAAAATATCCAGAAATGAGTTCTTCAATCTTCCCCTTTTATATTTTCTTTTAATACTTCCTGTCTCAATAAAAAGCACCTCCACCCACCTAACTGCTTATGTCAGATATTTTTGAACTGCATAATAGCAAATCTTAAAAATATTTATTCAGTTTTAAAATGGGCTCTTTTCTAGTCCTGACCAAAATTTTACTTTAAAGTTATAAGAAGATTAAGTTATGACCATATTTTCATAAAGATCACTGGTAAGAAACAATAATAGGAGACTTTATAAAAATAATTTTCTCTATAAACTCAAGTGATACTATAGATATAGCCAAATATATGTACACTTTCCACCAAAAATAGTATATATGTAATATATTTCATTACAACAGCTATGGGCATGACATATAATACAAAAACTTATAAATTCAAAATTGATCATCATAAATTTACAAAGTATTGCTGCTTTGTTTAGCTATTTCTTCATTGAAAAATATGAAGCTATGTCTAAGTATTTATGGTCCTAAATTTAAGTAAAAATTTTTATTATCAAAGAAAAATATATTTCCCATGATTTCTGACTAAAAAACTTTAATTTAAGGGCATATTTCTAAGTTTATCTATGTTATAACTGAAGAGAAGAAAACTTTCTTTTAAACCAGACTTTAAAGAAAAGTAACATCAGGAAAAAAAAAAAAAACTCACCAATTTTTTCATCCAAGCACATAATTTTCTCCTGAGTAAGCTGTAGCTCATATTTTTTCTTAGCAAGGTGTCGTTGAGTATCAGAAAGATCTTTTTCTGTGTTTTCATATAAAAGTCTGTAAACATTTTAATAATAAAACTAATTCTGAAATTTTGTTTTATCAACTTTTTAGTGTATTTAAATCTAAAAACTTTTAAGAATACTAAAGTACATTTTTTTCTTCTTAGTATTTTCATTATAAAAACACATTATAGGAGGTTTGAAATACAAAGGATAAAAAGGGATCCTCAATCCACCACTCCAACATAAGCAACTATTAGCATTTTGGTGTTCATTAGTTTGTATTTTTTTGGCTACACATATTTTAAAGTTACCATATTCTAAATTCAAAACTGAATCCTGATTTTTTTTCCACCTACACTTAATCTTTAATTTTTTTAATCTTATTATTCAGCCCTCCAAATTATCATTTTCTGGCTGAAAAACCTTATATGAGCAGTAACCATTTACTTAAGTACTCCCCTAATATTAGACATTTAGGTTCATTTCAGGTTTTCACTATTATAAATAAATCTGTAATGAATAGCATTTCATTGAGTCCACAAACATTTATTAAGTGTCTAGTATGTACCAGGCACTAGGTGTTGAGGAAGCTATGGTGAACTAGGTGGGCAGTGGCCCTGGTCTCATGGAGTTCACAGTCAATAAACAAATATTAATAAGTAAACAGACTATAATTTCTGGAAATACGGAAGCTAGATAATCTGAAAGTCCTCTCACCACAAAACACTTACACATACTCAATATGATGTAAGAAGCATCCTTTTAAATGTACAGCAAAACTGAAAAGGATTTGTAAGGGAAGTTCCCTGGAGCCAAATCAGAGCAATAAGACAATGAACTGTTGTTATGTTGGATACAGTTGGGGTTTGCCTGTCTCTGTGGCCTAGAGTCTTGCCTTTTAACTCAGAAACAGAAGATGAGGCCACAGAGATGGCTGCAACACAAGTATTAGAACTAAGGTCTGGGAATTCCCTGGTGGTCCAGTGGTTAGGACTCTGTGTTCTCACTGCTGAGGGCCCAGGTTTGATCCCTGGTTGGGGAATTAAGATCCCACAAGCCATGTGGCATGGCCAAAAAAGAAAAAAATAAAAAAGAATTAAGATCCTCTACCATAAGGCCACTAAGGGCTACACTATTTTTTTTTTTCATATTATTTTACACGCTTGAAGACTTCTTTTTTTTTAAAGAGCTCCTAACTTATTTATTTATTTATTTACTTTATTATTTTTTTTGGCTGTGTTGGGTCTTCGTTTCTATGCGAGGGCTTTCTCTAGTTGTGGCAAGCGGGGGCCACTCTTCATCGTGGTGTGCAGGCCTCTCACTGTTACGGCCTCTCTTGTTGTGGAGCACGGGCTCCAGACATGCAGGCTCAGTAGTTGTGGCTCACGGGCCTAGTTGCTCCGCAGCATGTGGGATCTTCCCAGACCAGGGCTCAAACCTGTGTCCCCTGCATTAGCAGGCAGATTCTCAACCACTGCGCCACCAGGGAAGCCCAAGGGCTACACTATTACTGGAAAGGACAGACTAGAAGAAATCAGCTTGCCAAACATTGCTAGGGCCAGGGTAATAAAAATAACTAAAAGTCTTCATTGGGAATTCTCAATCTCAAGATAAGAAATCAAAATAAAATCTGGTTCCAGGATGGTCATATAATCTAGAACACTCAGTGGAAATAAAAGTTCTCTGGAGGGACATGCCCTCAACTCAGGCACAAACTAAACCTCAGACACAGGTCTGTTGAAAATGAGCTCACAATTCAATCTTAAAAACACATTAAGAAACAACCCAAACTTAGTGGGAGTCAAAAGACACACAAACTAAATTAAATCCCAAAGAACTTCAGATTATAGCATTATTAAATAGCAATTTAAAAATAGTTTTAAATACTAAGACATAACATAAGTAATAGAATACACAATGAAAAGAAAAAAGAACCAGCAGATTTTTAAAAGAACCAAAGAGAACTGCAGGAAATTAAACTAAAGTCACTGAAATAAAACTTTTAGAAGGACAACATCAAATGACAAGTTTAAGAACAAAATAGACACAGCTAAAGAGACAATTAGTAAGATAGAAAGAAAAATTTTAAAAAGCCAGATCAGAGGAAATTACTTATAATAGAACACAGAAAAAAAGATAGAAAAAATACAAAAGAAAGTTTAAGAGACATAAAGAACAGAATGAGAAGGTCCAATATTCACCTAATAAAAATTCCACGAGAGAATAAACATAATATTCAAAGAAACAATGGCTCATATAATACATGAAATCTTAAACTAAAGAAACATCAATGAAAAACATAAACAGCAACTTTGAGGGAATGTAAATCATGGGTAGAGCCAAAAAAAAAATCTGTATCTATTAAGACAATTATAAATGGAAGAGGGTAAAAGTATTTAAAGGGACACAAGATTTCTACATTTAAACTGATAAAATGTGACACCAGTAGGCTGTGTTGAGTTATGTGTGTATAATGTAATACCTAGAGCAACCAATGAAAACATCTACATAGAGATACTCAAAAGTATTAAAGATAGATCCAAATGGAATTCTTAAAAATGTTCAAGTAACCCACAGAAAGGTAGGAAAAAGAAAACAGAGATAAGAAAAACAAAGGGAAGAAACAAACAAAAAAACAAATAAAACAGGAGACTTGAGCCCTAACATATAATAATTACATTAAATACATAAGGTCTACCTTATTTATGTTAGCTAAGCACTAGAAACAATCAAAGTGTCCCTCAGTAGATGAATGGTTAAATTGTGGTACATCCATACCATGGAATACAATGATAAAAGTACATAAAACTGTACATACACATTGAACTAGTGACAATTTCTGCTTTTGATATTGTACTATAGTTATATAAAATGTAATAGCTGTGAGAAACTGGGTGAAGGAATCTCTCTGTATTTTTGCAACCTCCTTCCACCCTAAATTATTTTAAATTTAAGAAGTAAAACAAATTCTCAAATCCAAGCTGTACAGCTAAACTAAATAAATAAAAATATCAGGGTGGGAATTAGGAATCACTATTTTTTTTAAAGTTCCTTATTTGATTCCAATATGCAGCCAAGGTTGTTAAGGAGTGCCTCCTACTGCTGCTTCACCCAGGGGAGCAAAAGGTGAAAAACTGACAAAGCAGATGTTATGTTAAGACAAAATGTTATTGCAATTTTATGGTGTCTCTCCCATCTTAGTACTCTTCCATCCCCCATAGTGTGAACTCAATGAGGCTGTTCCCCCCAAAGCACTGTATGATATAATAACTTATATCTCGATGGAAAAATGTGCTCACAGACCAAAATGATAAGACATTTGAAAAGACAAGTCATTTCAAAAGAAACAAAATATACTGATTACAGAATCCAGCAATACCAGATATATTAGAAGAAATAGATCAAAAATTTTTAATTAGACTAATAAACATATTAAAAGAAAGAGAAAGATATCAGCAATATGAAAAAAGAACAAAGCGGAGAAACAGATGTGACAAGTATGAGAAATGTAGTAGATGAAATTAAAAGGAAAAAAAAAAAAGATGGTGTAAATAGCAGAATGAATGTAGCTGATCAATGAGTTAGCAAACTGAAAGACCAAACTGAGGATATTTCTCAGAATGAAGTATAAAAGGACAAATAAATCGAAAACATGAGATGAAAAGTTAGAAGACTTACCAAACCTGACTTTAAGACTTACTATAGTAACCATAATAGACAGCCCAGAAATAGGCTCACATTTATTCAGTCAATTAATTTTCAACGAAAAGCAATACAATGGGGAAAAGAAACAATTGGTATTTGAACAAGTGAATTGCCATGTGGGGAAAAAAATGAATCTTGACCCCTACATCACATCACATACAAAAGACATAATATAAAAGCTAAAACTATCAATATAATGCTTTTGAGAGAAATCACAAACATATATATAAAAAGTTTTAACCAATTTTAGTAAATCAAATCCAAGAATATAGAAAAACTATAATACATCATGTCCAAGTGGAGTTAACTCAGGAATGCAAGGTTGGTTTACAATCTAAAATTATTTAATGTTATTCACCATATTAACACCCTAAAAAAAAAGGGAAAAAAGCCATATGACCAGATTAATAGATGCAAAATAGACATTTGACAAAATTCAATATCCACTCTTCATATGAACTCTCAGCAAATTAGGAATAGAACTTTTTCAATCTGATAATAGGCACCTACAAAGAGCCTACAGCAAACATCACAATGGTGAACGGTTGAATGCTTTCCTACTAAGATTAAGAATAAAACAAGGATGGCTGTTCTCATCCTTCTATTCAACATTATACTAGAGGTTCTAGCCAGAGAAATAAGGCAAGAAAAAGAAACAGGCATTCAGACTGGAAAAGAAGAAGCAAAACTCTCTATTCACAGACAACATGATAATCTATGTAGAAAACCCTACTGAATCTACCAAAAAAAACTATCTTAACAAGTGAGTTTTGGCAAGATTGCAAAATACAAGAGCAGTACACAAAAATCAATTTTGTTTCTTACACAGGTATACCTCATTTTATTGCATTTTGCTTTACTGCACTTTGCAGATATTGCTTTTTTTTTTTTTTTTTTTTACAAATTGAAGGTTTGTGCCAACCCTGCATCATACAAATCTATTAACACCATTTTTCTAACAGTGTTTGCTCACTTCATGTCTCTGTGTCACATCTTGGTAATTTTCAAAATATTTCAAACCCTCCACCAGCAAAAAGATTGACTTGCTAAAGGCTCAAATGATAGTTAGCATTTTTTTAGCAATAAAGTCTTTTTATTTTATTTATTTATTTATTTATTTATTTTTGGCTGCGTTGGGTCTTCATTGCTGTGCACAGGCTTCCTCTAGTTGCGGCGAGTGGGGGCTGCTCTTTGTTGCAATACATGGGCTTCTCATTGCAGTGGCTTCTCTTGTTGTGGAGCACGGGCTCTAGGCACACGGGCTTCAGTAGTTGCAGCATGCGGGCTCAGTAGTTGTGGCTCACGGGCTCTAGAACGGAGGCTCAGTAGTTGTGGCACATGGGCTTAGGTGCTCCACGGCATGTGGGATCTTCCCGGACCAGGGCTTGAACCCATGTCCCCTGCATTGGCAGGCAGATTCTTAACCACTGTGCCACCAGGGAAGTCCAATACAGTCTTTTTAAATTGAGGTGTGTACATTGTTTTTTAGACATAATGCTATTGCACACTTAAGAGACTACAGTATAGTGTAAACATAACTTTTATATGTACTCAGAAGCCAAACAATTTGTGTGACTTGCTTTATTGTGATATTTGCTTTATTGTGGTGGTCTGGAACAGAACATGCAATATTTCCAAGGTCTGCTTGTACTAGCAAAAAAACAATAGGAAACTGAAATTTAAAAAGCATTTATAGGGCTTCCCTGGTGGCGCAGTGGTTGAGAATCTGCCTGCTAATGCAGGGGACACGGGTTCGAGCCCTGGTCTGGGAAGATCCCACATGCCGCGGAGCAACTAAGCCCATGAGCCACAATTACTGAGCCTGCACGTCTGGAGCCTGTGCTCTGCAACAAGAGAGGCCGCGATAGTGAGAGGCCCGCGCACCGCAATGAAGAGTGGCCCCTGCTCGCCGCAACTATAGAAAGCCCTTGCACAGAAACGAAGAAGCAACACAGCTAAAAATAAAATAAATAAATTTATTTTTTAAAAAAAGCATTTATAATAGCATAAAGAATGTGAAATACTTAGGTATAAATATGACAAAGGGTGTACAAGATTTGTACACTGAAAAAATATAAAACACTGTTGAGAGAAATTTTAAAAGATCTAAATAAATGGAGAGAGATTTTTCTGTTTATGGATCAAAGGCTCAATATTGTTCATAGTTAATTTTCCAAAATTGATCTATAGATTCCACATAATTCTAAGCAAAATCCCAATAATAATTTATGTATGTTGACAAGATGATCCTAAAATTTATATGAAAATGTGAAGGACCTAGGACAGCCAAAACAACTTTGAAAATGAACTAAGTTGGAGGACTTAACAGTACTTGATTTCAAGACTAATTATGCAGCTTCAATTATCAAGTCAGTGATACTAGCATAAAGATGGAAAAATAGATCGATGGAATAGAGTCCAGAAACAGACTCACATATATGGTCAACCAATTTTTTCACTAAGATGCCAAGGCAATTCAGTGGGTGAATGGATAATCTTAACAAATAACCAATGGATACCCATATACAAAAAACAAACAAAAAAACTACCTCTACTTTTATCTCATACTTTACACAAAAATTAATTCAAAAAGGACTACAGACCTTACATTTATGTAAGAACTAGAACTATAACACTGCTAGAAACAAACACAGCAAAAATGTTTAGTGACCTTAGGTTTGGCAACGATTTCTTAAATAGAACACAAAAAGCATGATATAAATGAAAAATAATTTCAATTGTGCTTCATCAAAATTTAAAGTCTTTGCTCATCAAAAGACACTGATAACAAAATAAAAAGGCAAGCTCTATACTGGGGCAAGATATCTGCAAAACATGTATCTGACCAAAAATTTGTATCTAGACCCTATAAAGGACTTTTATAAGTTAATGATAAAGAGATAAACAAACCAATAAAAAATGGGCAAATACTTGAACAGATATTTCACTAAAGAAGATATATGAATGGCAAATAAGTAAATGAACAGATAATCAATATCACTGATCATTAGGGAAAAGCAAATTAAAACTACACTAAGATACTACACACCCACTAGTATAACTAAAGTAAAAAGACAGATGATATCAAGTGTTGATCAGGATACAAAGCAACTGGCACTCTCATGCACAGCTGGTGGGAATATAAAATGGTAAAACAATTTTGGAAAACAGTTTGGCTGCTCTGGAAGCTATCAGGGGAACCACCACTGTGTCCTTGGGTTATAGGATCAGGGCAGCAAGGATTTACAGTGGTACTTATCTGGCTTTTGGTGGAGAGCTGCCCTTGACAATGGAGACGACATTCTGTGCACTATACCTGACTGTTACAAGATCCTACCTGATAACTCTCATTCAGTATGCATCTGGGAAAAAAAGTACCAATGCCTGCAGAATGGCATAGTAAATCAACAGTAATAAAGTATTTTAAAATATAGTTAAATTCTACTGTAGTCCAAGAAGAATCCCTTTAAATGCCCTGACAGACTATTTTCTTAGCTTTCTTCTTGTAAAACACTTTTAAAATGCATGCTAATCATACTGCTCAATATCAAAAAAACAAACAACACAATCAAAAATGGGAAGATCTAAATACACACTTCTCCAAAGACATACAGATGGACAACAGGAACATTAAAAGATGCTCAACATCACAAACTATTAAAGAAATGCAAATCAAAACTACAATGAGGTATCACCTCACACCAGTCAGAATGGCCATCATCAAAAAGTCTACAAATAATTAATGCTGGAGAGGGTGTGGAGAAAGAGGAAGCCTCCTACACTGTTGGTGGGAATGTAAATTGATATAGCCACTATGGAAAACAGCATGGAGGTTCCTTAAAAAACTAAAAATAGAGCTACAGTATGATACTGAAATCCTACTCCTGGGCATATATCTGTAGAAAACCATACTTTGAAAAGATACATGTACCCCAATGATCACTGGTGCACTCTTTACAATAGCCAAGACATGGAAGCAACCTAACTGTCCATCGACAGATGAATGGAAAAAGAAGATGTGGTACATATATACAATGGAATACTACTCAGCCATAAAAAAGAATGAAATAATGCCATTTGCAGCAGCATAGATGGACCTAGAGATCAGCATATTAAGTGAAGTAAGCCAGACAGAGAAAGACAAATATCATATGATGTCGTATGTATGTGGAATCTAAAAAAAATGATACAAATGAACTTATTTACAAAACAGAAAGAGATTCACAGACATAGAAAACAAACTTATGGTTACCAAAGGGGAAAGAGGGGTGGGAGAAAGAATAAATCAGGAGGTTGGGATTAACATATACACACTACTATGTATAAAATAGATAACCAACAAGGATGTACTGTATAGCACAGGGTACTATACTCAATATTTTGTAATAACCTATAAGGGAAAAGAATCTGAAAAGGAATATATATATGTATATGTATATAACTGAATCACTGTGCTGCACACCTGAAACTAACACAACACTGTAAATCAACTCCATTAAAAAGTTCTTTAAAAAATGGATGCTAATATAAGAGCCATAAATGTATTACAATAATAAATATATCAATGCATATGATAATGAATGAGTCCAGAAAAGACAAGTGGAGGATGTGGCAAAACCTTCCGGTGTACACTGTGGCCGTCCTTATCCTGTTAAACTGCACTGCAGCCACATGTCTTCCCAAATAGCCATAAGACCCCTGCACAACACAAGAATATACCTAATAAGAAAAAGGAAAATGGAAAACTACATTCATAATCAGAAGTTCTCAAATCAGACCTTTAAATCACTGACCAATAAACCCACACCGAAAACAGACATTCAAGAAATAGAAACTTTAGAAATAAAGCTGGTAGCTTCTTTTACAGACTCTTCTAACTCCAATATGAGAAAACAGGCACTCAGAAAACTCGTTCAAGGTATGTTTAGGAGTTGCTTTTACCAAAGCCCAAAGGGACTTTGGTTAAGCTATCTAACATGGTTTTTAATCAAATGCCTATTGTGGGGCTTAAAACCAACCCTCTGTGCAGCCTTAGTAGGAGGTGTTAAAAATCAGGGTTCTGCCATGGGGTGTGATTTCCCTGATTTCTCTGTATGGTCTTATTCTCAAAACAAATTACCATTTGGTTCTCAAGTTGCACTCTCCATTATAGCTCAGATGTATACACTTTTGTCCATTTCTAAGGGAGACACTCATTCAGAGACACTCAAAATAATGCTTTTACAGATAGTTGGTTATAATCAAGTAGACTCTCCAGAGAAACTCAAACCAGTGAAATAGAAAACTCTACAGATTGACAGCACTGATAAACCAAGCTGTAATGTATGGTGATATTTTTTATAGTTTCCACTCAGCATTTTAACAAATAATATTACAAGCAACAGTTTGATTAGCAGAGGCTGAAATTCATGCTTTGTTACCTCAGAATGACTCTAAGACTTAAAATTCAAGATGAGAAATCTGCACTTATAAACCTCACTGCACAGAACAGAATGCTTCCTTCACAAAATGACATAATCAGAACCAAATCACAGATTTTTAAAGCAATTTTGGAAAATGTCTTGTCAGGTGATTTGTCTGGCCAGAAATCAGATAGTGAAGGTTCTCAGTATGACATTAATATGGGATCTGACATACAGTTGCCATCTCCAGCTCAGAGTCCTAGAATAGATTTCGGTTGTTTCCAAATTTGGGCAATTATGGCTAAAGCTGCTATAAACACTGCATGTAGGTTCTTGTGTGGACATACATTTTCAACTCCTTTGGATAAATACCAACAAGCATGATTGCTGGATTATATGATAAGAGTATGTTTAGTTTTGTATGAAACTGCCAAACAGCCTTACAAAGTGACTGTACCATTTTGAATTCCCACCAGCAATGAATAAGAATTCTTGTTGACCCACATCCTCACCAGCATTTGTTGTGTTTCCAATTTTGGCCATTCTAATAGATATGTATTGGTATCTCATTGTTGTTTTTAAACTTTTTTTTTTTCCCGCAGTTGCATTTTTAATTAATTAATTAATTAATTTTTGGCTGTGTTGGGTCTTCGTTTCTGTGCGAGGGCTTTCTCTAGTTGCGGCGAGCAGGGGCCACTCTTCATCGCGGTGCGTGGGCCTCTCACTGTCGCGGCCTCTCTTGTTGCGGAGCATAGGTTCCAGACGCGCAGGCTCAGTAGTTGTGGCTCGCGGGCCCAGTTGCTCCGTGGCATGTGGGATCTTCCCAGACCAGGGCTCGAACCCGCATCCCCTGCATTGGCAGGCAGATTCTCAACCACTGCGCCACCAGGGAAGCCCTCATTGTTGTTTTTAATTTGCATTTCCAGATGACACATGATGTGGCGCATCTTTTTATATGCTTATTTGCCATCTGTATAACTTCTGTGGTGAGATGTCTGTAAAGGTCTTTGGCCCATTATTTAAGTGGGTTATTTCTTATTGTTGAGTTTTTTAAAAGTTCTTTGTATATTTTGGAAAACCTATCTATCTATCTATCTATCTATCTATCTATCTATCTATCTATTCTTAAGGTACAGTTGATGTACAATATTATATAAGTTTCATGTGTATAACATAGTGATTCACAATTTTTAAAGGTTATATGCCATTTATAGTCTGATTTATTTCACTTAGCATAATACCCTCCATGTTCATCCATGTTGTTACAAAGGGCAAAATGGCAAAATTTCATATATTGTATATTCATATTCATGAATATATATGTACATATTCCCATACATATATATACACACACACACATATATATACCACATCTTCTTTATTTATTCACCTGTTGATGGACACTTAGGTTTTCTCCATATCTTGGCAACTGTAAATAATGATTCTATGAACACTGGGCTGCATGTATCTTTTCAAATTAGTATTTTCATTTTCTTCAGATAAATACCCAGGAGTGGAATTGCTGGGTCATATGGTAGTTCTATTTTTATCAATAGTTTTTTGAGAAACCTCTATACTGTTTTCCATAGTGGCTGCATCAATTTCCATTCCCAGTACACGAGGGTTCCCTTTTCTCCACATCCTCCCCAACATTTGTTATTTGTGGTCTTTTGGATGATGACCATTCTGACAGGTATGAGCTGATATCTCATTGTGGTTTTAATTTGCATTTCTCTGATGATTAGTGATGTTGAGCATCTTTTCATGTGCCTGTTAGCCATCTATATGTCTTCTTTGGGAAAATGTCTATTCAGTTCTTCTGATCATTTTTAAATTGAGTTGTCTTTTTAAAATTGAGTTGTGGATAGCAGTTCTTCATCAGAGGTGTCTTTTGCAAATACTTTCTTCCAGTCTCTGGCTTATCTTCCCATCTACTTGACATCGTGTTGTGTGGAGTAGAAGTCTTTAATTTTAATGAAGTACAGTTTATCAATTATTTATTTCATGGATTGTGCTTAAGGGTTGTATCTAAAAAGTAATCACCATACCCAAGGTCATCTACGTTTTCTCCTATGTTATCTTCTAGAGGTTTCATAGCTTTGCATTTTACATTTAGGCCTATGATTCATTTTGTGTTAATATGAAAGGTGTAATGTCTCTGTCTAGATTCTTTGTTTTTGTGTGTGTGGGTGGGGTTTTGTTTGTTTCAGGGTTTTGTTTTTTTGTTTTGGTTTTTTGGTTTTTTTTTTTTTTTTGCATGTGGATGTCCAGTTTTTCCAGTACCATTTGTTGAAAAGACTGTCTTTGCTCTATTGTATTGCCTTTGCCTTTATCAAAGATCACTTGACTATATTTATCTGGATCTATTTCTGGGCTCTCTATTCTGTTCCATTGGTCTGTCTATTCTTTTGCCAATACCACACTGTCTTGATTACTGTAGCCTTATAGTAAGTCTTAAGTCAGGTAGTGTCAGTACTCCAATTGTGTTTCTTCAGTATCTTTTAATTCTTTACCTCTCCATATAAACTGTAGAATCCATTTGTTAATATACACAAAATAATTTGCTGCAATTTTGATCAGAATTGCACTGAATCTGTAGACCAAGCTGGGAAGAGCTGACATCTTGACAATATTGAGTTTTCCTTTCCATGAACATGGAATATCTCTTCATTTATTTAGTTCTTCTTTGATTTCATTCACCAGTTTTGTAGTTTTCCTCATATAAATTTTACACAAAGTTTATTAGATTTAACTTAAGTATTTCTTTTGGAGGGGGTGCTCACATAAATGTGTTTTTAATTTCAAATTCCACTTCTTCATTGCTAGTAAATAGGGAAGCAACTGACTTTGTATATTAACCTTGTATCCTGCAACCTTGTTATAAATGTTTATTAGTTCCAGATTTTTTTGTTGATTCTTTTGGATTTTCTAGGATATCATGTCATCTAGATTAGATTTTAATATTGAAATCTTTTTAGCTTCAAATATCCAAATTCAAACCAAACCAGTTTTGGAATCACTGGACATGGAGACCCAAACTAACTTTTTAGTAACAGATAGCTCTATCGATCATTCAACTCCATGGGATATTCTAACTTCTTGGGCCTAGAGATGTTTGATGCACAAATGCAGACACAGAGACCTTTTTTTTTTTAATGATATGCTTCTAGGAAATATTCTGAAACACTCCAGCTTTTTAGAAGTGCTGATTTATCTGACATAGAAATCCAAACAGAAGAACTTCTACTACTAAAATACACCTGTTTAGAAAGAAAAGTTCATGTAAGCAGTATAGAAACACAGAAAATGAGTATTGGTTTTTGAAACCTGGGGATTTTTTTTTTTTTCACCAGCAATGAAACATAAACAGCAATAGATACATTTCTTTCTGGCTGGTTCAGCCTGAACACTATGGAACCTCAGTTTAGAGTTATAGAAACCTAAGCATGTGCTGAACTGTGCTCAGGACTTAACTTCTAATGAGTGGAGTTCACATGCAGAATAAACTTAAAATTTTTCTCATGAACTGACAAAATGGATAACAGAGACAATGGTATTTTAACTATGCATAGGTTCATTATAATTCTTTGCCTTTTATACACGTATATATGAAATCTATGATAAATGTGAGTGCGTTATAAAGACATTAACCTATTAAAATACACAGACAGCTGACTTCTCAGCAGAAATAATTTAAGTCAGAAGACAGTAGGATATCATCAAAGTGTTAAAATAAAAATAATTCCCAAACTGTAGAATTCTCTACCTAGCAAAAATATCCTTCAGTACAGTAAGGTTGCAACAGAGGTAGCGAGAAACACTCAGCTTTTGGATACATTTTGAAGACAGAATCAACTGGATTGGATATGGGTATATGAAAGAGAAATCATGGATCACTTCAAGGTTTCAGTATGAATGGAGTTTCCGTTGACTGAGATGAGAAGACTGAAAGAGCGGGTTTGTGTGTATCAGAGGGCAAAGGGTGGAGAAACTCAGGTTTGGAAATGTTAATTTTGAGAGGCTTATTAGACATCCTAGTGAAGATGACAACAAGGTGGTTGGACATTCAAGTTTACAGTTCAAGAGAGAAGTCCAGGCTACAGATATACATTTGAGAGTCAAGAGTAAATACATGAAAGTGAATGAGATCACCTAGGGATGAGTATAGATATAAAAAAGAAGTAGTCTAAGGACTGAACTCAGGGACACTTCCAACATTTGGAGGTAAGGAGATGAGGAAGAACTATCAGGAAAGACTGAATAGGACAGCCAAAGAGATAAAAAGAAAATCAAATGAGCATGGTATCTCAGAAGCCAAATGAACAAAGTGTTTAAAGGAGCAGAGAAAGAGAACGTAAGTAATCAACTTTGTCAAATGTTGCCGATAGGTCAAATAAAATGAAGACTGATAACTGACCACTGGATTGAGCAACATGAAAGTAAATATTACCTTGAAAAGAAGTTTTGATAGGATGGTGAGGGAGAAAGGCAGATTATAGTAGGTTCAAGAGAAAACAAGAAGTGAGACATTGGAGCCAGAAGTTCAGGCAACTCTTTCAGTGAAATTCCTGTAAATGAGACACAAGATTTAGTACAAATATAGGACATCTGAATAACATGATTACAAATCTGATTACAAAGGGACAAATACAAAAACAATGCACCAACTATTTCAGAATTTATAATTTCTCAAGTATACACAGATCATTACCAAAAACTGACCATAAAAGTAGAGAACAACAAATTTCAGAAATTTTAAATCTAACAGTATGTTAACAAAACAACGTAATTAAGCAAGAAATCAATCACAAAGGGAAAATTCATTATGTTTTTTGGATATTTAAAATCACACTTATAAATAACCAATGGATCAAATAAAAAGTCATAATGGAAATTAGAAAATATTTTATAAAGAAAGAAGTACATAACAAAACTTGTAGCTTACATTAAAAGACGTATTTTGAGGAGAATTTATGGCCTTAAATGTTTATATGAGAAAAAAGACTTAAAAGTAATAAATGTAAGCATCCATCTTAAGAAATTAAAAAATAGAAAATAAATTTAAAGAAAATAGAAGAAAGGAAATAATAAAGAACAGAAGTTAATGAACTAATAAGACAAACAATAGGGAAATTGGTCCTTTGAAAAGACTAATAACAGACTAGAAAAAGAGCAAATCACTACTGATTCTGTGGACAGTAAAATGTTGATAGAATATTGTATACAACATTATTCTAAAAATGTTTTAAAATTTAGGGAAAATGGACCAATGCCACAAAAATATATATATTGAAAAGCATAAGAAGAAATTTCTGATTGTCCTTTTCCATTAAACAAATAAAAGCTTCCCTCAAAGAAAAATTGAGACCTAATTGGCTTCACTGGGAAGTAATAAATTATTCCAGATAATGAAAGAAGACAAAATGAATTGGAAAGATTTTTATAAAGTTTATATTACCTTGATACCAAAATCTGATTTTAAAAACCCCCAAGATTGGCAAATAATTAGCCAATCTCATTTATAAAAATAGAGTTAAAAAATATTTTAAACAAAGTATTAGTTAACTGAGACCAGAAATTTATAAAAAGTATAATATACCCTGACCAATTTGACAAAGCACATCCATTCCTGAAAAAACACTCTCAGTAATCCACAAATAGAAGGAAACCTCTTCATTCTGACAGAAAACATCTGGGAAAAACATGCAGCTAACATCATACTAACTACTGAGAGTCAGAATGCTTCCCCTAATATGTGGAACAAGACAAGGATGTCCACTTCACCGATTCCATTCAAAAAATCACTGGATGTTCTAGCCAGTGCAATAAGGCAAGAAAAATAAAGGGAGAAAAAAGCATGCAGATTGAACAAGTAAAAAGGTCTTTATTTGCAGATGATCTAATTATCTATGTAGAAAATTGAATGGAATCTATAAAAAGGCTACTAGAACTAAAAGGTATATTTAGCACGGTTGTAGAATACTGGATAAACAAATAAAAATAAATTGCAGGACTTTTGGCTTTAGCCCTGACATGTAAAGAGCTTAGGAGCCATCATTCCCACTGTTATGGGGGAAATAAAAAGAAAGATGAATAAGCTGAGAATCAAAGACTTTTCATGGACATATCAGAGTAGTGAGTTGCAAGACAAATCACCACCCCAAAAACTGAAAAGTATGGCAAATTAGGAGACTTACAACTGAGATCTGCTTATCTAAAGCAGAAGTCACTGGAATTATAATTGGTTAAGAACATTTAAACAAGAAACACCTCATCAAAGACATACAGATGGCAAATAGCAATATGAAAAGATGTTCCACATTACTTGTCATTAGAGAATTGCAAATTAAAACAATGAGATATCACTACACACTTATAATGGCTAAAATACAAAAATCTGACAATACCAAATGCCAACAAGGATGTGGAGCAACAGAAAGTCTCCCTCACTGCTGATGGGAATGCAAAATTTTACAGTCAATTTGGAAGAGAATTTGGCAGTTTCTTACAAAGCTAAATAAGTTTTTCTATATATGATTCAGCAATTGTGCTCCTAGGTATTTCCTGAACTGATCTGAAAACTTCTGTCCACACAAAAACCTGCGCATGAAAGTTTATAGCAGCTTTATTCACAACTGCCAAAAACTGGAAGCAACCGAGATGACCTTCAATAGGTGCATGGGTAAACACAATGTGGTACATACATATGATAGAATATTATTCAATGGGAAGAAATGAGGTATCAAGGTATGAAAAGACATGGATGAACCTTAAATGCACATTACTAAGTGAAAGAAGCCAGTCTGAAAAGGCTATGTGCTGTATGATTTCAATTATATGACATTCTGGATAAGGCAAACATTACCTCAGCCAGGTGACCAAAGTCAAAATCAACAGTAATGAATCATATCAATAGGATGTACTCATGACATCCTGGGTATCTGTGTATACTAAAATGGCACTTTAATTCTGTGATCTTTCTCTCAAAAACATTACCCAACCTAATCATGAGATAACCATCAGACAAACCCCAACTGAGAGATACTCTACAAAATACCTGATCAGTACTCCTCAAAACTGTCAAGGTCATCAAAAACAAGGAAAGTCTGAGACTGCCAAGAGAAGCCTAAGGAGACATGACAACTAAATGTAATGTGGTATCCTGGATGGGATCCTGGAACAGAAAAAGGACATTAGGGAAAAACTAAGGAAATCTGAATAAATTACAGACTTTAGTTAATTATAGTGTATCAATGTTGAGTCATTAATTTTAACAAATGTACCATACTAATGTAAGATGTTATTAACAGAGGAAATTGGGTGTGAGGTATGTAGGAACTTTTCACTATCTTCACAATTTTTCTGTAAATCTAAAACTGTTAATAATACAAAGTTTATTTTTTAAAAACAATCGTATTGCTATTTTTGTATACAAGCAATAAACAATCAGAAAGTAAAATTCTAAAATTCCACTTACAACAGCATCAAAAAATGGAAAATACTTAGGGATAAATCTTACAAAAGAAATGAGAGATCTATATGTATAAAACATTGCAGAGGGAAATTAAAGACCTAAATAAAGAAATGGAAGTGTTCATGAGTGGGAGTTTTTCCCCAATCAAATCCCCAAGCAGGCTTTTGTGTTTACACTATGAAGCTAATTCTAAAATTAAAATAAAATGCAAAGGAACCAGAACAGCCAAAACAACTTTGAGAAAGAACAAAGTTGGAGGACTAACATTACCTAATTTGAGGATTTAAAAAAAAAAAAGGCATCAGGAATGTTGTATTGGCATCAAGATATATATAGATCCACCAAACAAAATAGATGATCAAGAAACAGACTTACACATATATGGACAACTGACTTACTACAAAGGTACAAAACAATTCAGTGTAGACAAGTAAGGGAAGTTTTTCAACAAATGGTGCTGGAACAATTGGATATCCATATGCAAAAAAACTGAATTTTGAGCTACACCTTGTACTATATACAAAAATTAACTTGCATAGATTTAAATTTAAGAACTGAAACTATAAAACTGCTAGAAGAAAACACAGGAGAAAAATCTCATCTTAGGCTTGACAACAATTTCTTTAAAAGAACACAAAAGCTGGATATAAATTTTTAAAAATCAGTAAGTTTTACTTAATCAAAAATCAAAAACATTTCCTCTTTAAAAGACACTTAAGAAAATAAAAAGGCAGGCCATAGACTGGGAAAAAAATATTTGCCAAACATATATGTACCTAACAAAGGACTTTTATCTAGAATATAGAGAGGATTTTTATGACTTAATACTATAAAAAATTCAATAAAAGTGTGCAAAAGTTTGGAACAGACACTGAAGAAGATATATGTATGGCACATAAGGACATGAACAGATGCTCAAAATTACTAGTTATTAGAGAAGGCAAATCAAAACCATAATACATACCTATTAGGATGGCTAAAACTATAAAGATATTGCATACCAAGTGTTGGTGAGGACATGTAACAACTGGCACTCACACACTGCTGGTGCAAATGTAAAATAAAATAATACAACCACTCTGGAAAACAGTTTAATGGTTTCTTCAAAAGTTAAACATATATCCATCATAAGACTCAGTCTTAGGTATTTACCCGAGAGAAGTAAAAGCATATGTCCATACTAAGACCCATATAAGAATACTCATAGCAGTTTTATTTGTTATAGTCCTAAACTGGAAGCAACTGAAATATTTACGTGGTATATTCATACAATGGAATACTACTCAGCAATAAAAAGGAATAAACTATTGATTATATGTGACAACATGGATAAATCTCAGAATAATGATGCTGAGTGAAAGTAGCCCAACAAAAGAATATATACTGTATGATTTCACTTATATAACATTTTAGAAAATCCAAACAAATCTCTATGACAGAAGCCAAATCAGTGGTTGCCTGGGGAGGGCAGGGTAGGGGAGAGGTTAGAGGAGTATGAGAAGACTTTGTGGAGTGATGGATAGGGCCACTATCTTGAGGGTGGTGATGGTTTTACAGGTACATACACATGTCAAAACTTACCACACTGAACACTTTAAATATGTGTAGTTTACTGTACATATATCAATTAAACTTGAATAATACTGTTAAAAGAAAACAACTGTACACAAAAAACCTCTAAATTATTGTACATTTATCTGTTAGAATATTTTAATAAACCACGATAATGCTTTCAAAGAATTTCTAATGACATGTGTAAATGCTTATGGTATACAATTAAGTGAAATTGGCCAAATATATAACTTAATATAGGATGATATCAATTACATAGAAAGCTTTTATACACACAGACAGATCTATTTCTGGTTAGAAAAATGATCTATATTAATAATAGTTTTCCCTGGGTTATGGAATCATGGGTGATTTAAATTTCCTGTATGCTTTTCTCTATTTTCCAAAGTTTTCTTTGTTGTCCTTCTTATTTTATTATTATTTTTATTTTACCTGAGTTTGCAATATCCTTTTAAGCAGGAAAGTAAAAAATAAATGAAGGGAAAAAATTTAAGTGACTCTCTGTCCTGACAAGTGATTCCAATATATGTACCACAGACCCGTGAAAGACCAAAGAGGGGATTCTGGGAATTCACATGTGAACCAAGTATTATCTGTAGATTTAATAATATACTTCATACTCATATGAACTATTATATTTCATATGTTCATAGATGCACTGAAATTCAACCTTACTGAATCTGTAGAATGTCTATTTCTCACATCAATAGATACTACAAGTAAAACACTAACATGGAGGTCTTCAAAAACTTATTCCCCTAAGTCATTGCCTGTAGGTTGCTTCAATTGGTATATCTTCTGCTACCTTTCTGCAATATGTAGAAAGTGCTAAGCACAGTACATGGCATTCAATTAATAGAAGTTCTATTACATGTTCCTATTTCTCTCCTATGGCTTTTATTACATGCTAAACTACCCCCTTCCTAAGCTACTATCAAACTGGTGCTTTGTGCTTTCTTATATCGTTCAGATCCCAGAACATAACTAAAGTTATAAGGTAAATTAAACAGTGAGGGCTTCCCTGGTGGTGCAGTAGTTAGGAATCCACCTGCCAATGCAGGGGACATGGGTTCGAGCCCTGGTCTGGGAAGATCCCACGTGCCGCAGAGCAACTAAGCCTGTGCCCCACGACTACTGAGCCCACGCGCCACAACTACTGAAGCCCGCACGCCCTACAGCCCATGCTCCACGACAAGAGAAGCCACTGCAATGAGAAGCCCACGCACCGCAACGAAGAGTAGCTCCCGCTCACTGGAACTAGAGAAAGCCTGCGTGCAGCAACGAAGACCCAATGCAGCCAAAAATAAATAAATAAAATAAAAAACAAAAATAAATTAAACAGTGAAATATCAAAGTCAAATATGCTCTTTACACAGAAGGGCTTTGTAAAAGCTACTTCAGCTAAACATTGAGGCTTTCTGCAAATATAAGATTAGTTAAGTGTGGCATTCCCAGTCTGTGACTGACCTTCAGGAAATCATTTAATGTCTGCTAAGGTGTCTACGACTGCTTCATAATAATCCTCTCAGAAAATAAAGTCAACAAATAACTTAATTATCACTATAAAATACACTACAAAAAGCAGAGCTATTATTTATAGTTAAACTATTAGTTGTTTAATGGTAATTGAGTTTACCTCAAAGAATTATTCTCTGCTTTTTGTCTGCCAAGTTCACTTTCGGTATCCATTGCCTTTCTTGCTAGTGATTTCATTTCTTTTTCCACAGTGGTTATGGTTTCCTTCATCAAAGTCATATTTGACATTTGCTCCATACGTTCATCATCGAGCTATACAAGCAGAATGACAAAGTTACTGCCATCACTAAAAATGTTTCAGTAATCTTCCCAAAGAGACATCCTCTCTTTGTACAAACCGGTATATAAGATTCACACAATGAGATGATCAGATTAGACTTGAACGTTGCAGGAGGCTGTATGGACAAGGCGACCGTGGAGCAGGAACTCAGACAAGCCACTGCACAGCTTCTCCATAAAGACTATCACAGTATACGCATCTATATTTTCAGTCTGGTTCAGCTGGACTATAGCACACACAGCTTATTTGCAAAAGGATTTCTTATTTGTTGCTCAGCATTAACAAATTACATATATAAAGTGGGATTATGACAAATAATGTTTTTCTCCTGTCTCCTGCTTTTTTAAAAACTCATTATAACAACATAAAACAGATGAATTCAGAAATATAATCAATTAAATTTGGTTAACAGAAAGTTGAATTCCCTTAATTCTGTTCATACAGTCAAAACATTTCAAATATATATTCATAGCATCTCAAATCCTTGATTAGTAAAAAGGTGATGCTTCACAGTTAAATTCAGTTTAAATACATTTCATTAATTGCCATTTCATTATAATTTTCTCTACCCTAGCTACTCTTTAGGAAGAATACGCCAGTTTTTCTATCCCTGGCAATGTTATCGTTAATGGAACAGGGAGATGAAAAAGTTGCTAAAATCCCTTAGAATGCATCCCTAATGGTTTTTTTAAAAGAACACACTTTGCAACCTAACACAAAAAAAGGCTTTACTCACATTTTTTAGAAGGAAATAAATAATGAAAAAGTGACTATTTACACCATACATACTACTATAAATATCTTAGGATTACAAACACTATCATAAAAAACCAACTTCTCTGAACACAGAAAAAGGGGAAAAGGGGAAACCACTGAGAGTTTATAGCCGAAAGTGGAAAAGTGCTTTTTCTTTACGTTATGAACTGTACACTCCAGCTCCTCTATCCTTTGTTCCAAGTGAGCCTTCTCATTAAACGCTGTCTCTTGGGCAATCTGTTTAAAAAACAAAAACAAAACAGAGCACTTTCAATGTCACTGCATTGTGTCTCACAAATGCTCGTATAGATAAAATTCTTTCAAACCTTTAGCCTTTCCCTTAGACTATCTCGTTCTGTGGTCATTCTTCTTAAGTCAGTGAAGGCCACATCTCTCTCAGTCTCCACCCGCCGGAGGATGGCATGTGCTGTTGTTGATTTAGGAGATTTACAGCTTTTCATCATTTCTCGTCGAAGTCGGGCAATTTCTTCCTGTGCCTATTATTTAAATACACAGATAGACTTTTATTTAACAAGCTTTAGAACAGAAATAAATACAGCTATCTTATATCCAGCCAGTTAAAATGCAAACCTATATTAATATGCATATGGCAGGATAATGGTATAATTCTTTAATGAGTTTACACAAATAAATGCAAATGATGCCCCCATATGTAAATGAATGTCTACAAATAAAAGCTTGGTTTACAATATCTTTGCCAAAAATTAAAAAAAAAATTAATTTGGAAGCAGTCAATGAAAGAGACAGTGTTTCACTAAGAAATATATATGGTACTCCATCCATTTTTTTTGTTAGACTTTTTTTTTTTAACATCTTTATTGGAGTTTAATTGCTTTACAATGTTGTGTCAGTTTCTGCTGTATAACAAAGTGAATCAGCTATATGTATACATGTATCCCCATATCCCCTCCCTCTTGCGTCTCCCTCCCACCCTCCCTATCCCACCCTTCTAGGTGGTCACAAAGCACCAAGCTGATCTCCCTGTGCTATATGGCTGCTTCCCACTAGCTATCTATTTTACATTTTAGTGTATATATGTCCATGCCACTCTCTCACTTCGTCCCAGCTTACCCTTCTGCCTCCCCATGTCCTCAAGTCCACTCTCTATGTCTGCATCTTTATTCTTGTCCTGCCCCTAGGTTCTTCAGAACCATTTTTTTTTTTTAGATTCCATATATATGTGTTAGCATACGGTATTTTTCTCTTTCTGACTTACTTCACTCTGTATGACAGACTCTAGGTCCATCCACCTCACTACAAATAACTCAATTTCATTTCTTTCTATGGCTGAGTAACATTCCATTGTATATATGTGCCACGTCTTCTTTATCCATTCACCTGTCAACGGACACTTAAGATTGTTTCCATGTCCTGGCTATCGTAAATAGTGCTGCAATGAACCATGTCTCTTTTTGAATTATGGTTTTCTCAGTAGTGGGATTGCTGGGTCATATGGTAGTTCTACTTTTAGTTTTTTAAGGAACCTCCATACTGTTCTCCATAGTGGCTGTATCAATTTACATTCCCACCAACAGTGCAAGAGGGTTCCCTTTTCTCCACACCCTCTCCAGCATTTACTGTTTGTAGATTTTTTGATGACGGCCATTCTGACTGGTGTGAGGCGATACCTCATTGGAGTTTTGATTTGCGTTTCTCAAATGATTAGTGATGTTGAGCATCCTTTCATGTGTTTGTTGGCAATCTGTATATCTTCTTTGGAGAAATGTCTATTTAGGTCTTCTGCCCATTTTTGGATTGGGTTGTTTGTTTTTTTTGATATTGAGCTGCATGAGTTGCTTGTATATTTTGGAGATTAATCCTTTGTCAGCTGCTTTGTTTGCAAATATTCTCTCCCATTCTGAGAGTTGTCTTTTCGTCTTGTTTATGGTTTCCTTTGCTGTGCAAAACCTTCATTAGGTGCCATTTGTTTACTTTTATTTTATTTCCATTTCTCTAGGATGTGGGTCAAAAAGGATCTTGCTGTGATTTATGTCATAGAGTGTTCTGCCTATGTTTTCCTCTAAGAGTATTATAATGTCTGGAGTTACATTTAGGCCTTTAATCCATTTTGAGTTTATTTTTGTGTACGGTTTCAGGAATTGTTCTAATTTCATTCTTTTACATGTAGCTGTCCAGTTTTCCCAGTACCACTTATTGAAGAGGCTGTCTTTTCTCCACTGTATAGTCTTGTCTCCTTTATCAAAGATAAGGTGACCCTATGTGTGTGGGTTTATCTCTGGGCTTTCTATCCTGTTCCATTGATCTATATTTCTGTTTTGTGCCAGTACCATACTGTCTTGATTACTGTAGCTTTGTAGTATAGTCTGAAGTCAGGGAACCTGATTCCTCCAGCTCCGTTTTTCTTTCTCAAGATTGCTTTGGCTATTCGGGGTCTTTTGTGTTTCCATACAAATTGTGAGATTTTTTTGTTGTTGTTCTGTGAAAAATGCCAGTGGTAGTTTGATAGGGATTGCATTGAATCTGTAGATTGCTTTGGGTAGTATAGTCATTTTCACAATGCTGATTCTTCCAATCCAAGAACATGGTATATCTCTCCATCTATTTGTATCATCTTTAATTTCTTTCATTAGTGTCTTACAGTTTTCTGCATACAGGTCTTTTGTCTCCTTAGGTAGGTTTATTCCTAGGTATTTTATCTTTTTGGTGCAATGGTAAATGGGAGTGTTTCCTTAATTTCTCTTTCAGATTTTTCATCATTAGTGTATAGGAATGCAAGAGATTTCTGTGTATTAATTGTGTATCCTGCTACTTTACCAAATTCATTGATTAGCTCTAGTAGTTTTCTCGTAGCATCTTTAGGATTCTCTACGTATAGTATCATGTCATCTGCAAACAGTGACAGTTTTACTTCTTCTTTTCCAATTTGGATTCCTTTTATTTCTTTTTCTTCTCTGACTGCCGTGGCTAAAACTTCCAAAACTATGTTGAAAAATAGTGGTGGGGGTGGGCAACCTTGTCTTGTTCCTGATCTGAGAGGAAATGGTTTCAGTTTTTCACCACTGAGAACGATGTTGGCTGTGGGTTTACTCCATCCATTTTGTGATAAATTTGAATTCAGCACAATTCAGGTAGAATACTGGTTTAAAAAATATCATAGTGTTCCAGTCTTTCTGTCCAAAATGCATATGCCATTTCCATGTCCTGGCTACTTTTACCCTGACAGAAAGGCCCATCAATCCTTACTGACAACCCAACAAACTCTTTACACACTTGTTCAACAACCATCCTCGGGTTCCAAATCTATTCCATATCTACAGATGATTTCATATCCTACTTTTTGAATCCTACTTTTGTTTCACATCCTACTTTTTTTTGAATACCACCCTCTCCACTGGCTCTTTCTCTGCTTCTTCAACCATGCACACGACTTCCATATCTTGAAAAACTGTCACTAAATCCTGCTGCCCCATTTACCATCAAATGTCTCTTTTTCCTTTGACAGGCTTTTTTTTTTTTTTAAGTGCCATGGATTGTACATCTTGCCTGTTCCTTACCTCCCACTCTCTCTCCCCAATCTAACCTGGCTCCCACACCCACCACTCTGCAGAATTTAACGTAATGACCTCACCAAATCTAATGGCCTCTTCTCAGTTCCTGTTCTTGATATTTCGGCAACACTTGCCATTGCCTTCAACACTCTCCTTGAGATTCCTTCCTTCCTTGGGCGTATAACACTGTTCTGCTTTAGATTCCTGTCTTCTTTATCTCTTTCAAAGGTTCCTCTACCAATTGAATAAAACTTCCCAAGATTCCATCTTGACTTCTCTGTTCCTCTATTTATAGCTTTCTCATTCAGAAACTTCATCCATTCTGAAGGCTCAAAACAAATGACTTCTCAATCTACATACTCAGCTCTTGCCTCTCTCCCCACTCCAGTCCCACATTTCTTACTGCCTGATGGCAGTTACTACCTGATGTACCACCATCATCTTACTCTATCTCTCTGAAACCAAACACATCTTTTCCCTCAAATCACCAATGACTTTCCTGTTTCTTTTTCTATTACCACAATTCTTCAGTCATTCAAAACAGAACTTCAGTGATCTCCATTTGTCCCTCCTTTGTGCTAAAATCAAATCTTGTTAAGTCTTCCTTTTCAGTGTCTTTTGCATCTGTCCCTATCTTTATTTCCACTGATAGCACCCTAGATTAGTCCCTTAATGCTTCATGCATGCACTACTGTTAACAGCCTTCTAAAGAGTCCATGGGGACTTCCCTGGTGGTGCAGTGGTTAAGAATCCGCCTGCCAATGCAGGCGACACGGGTTTGAGCCCTGGTCCGGGAAGATCCCACATGCCGCAGAGCAACTAAGCCCGTGGACCACAACTACTGAGCCTGCATGCCACAAGTACTGAAGCCCGTGTGCCTAGAGCCTGTGCTCAGCAACAAGAGAAGCCACAGCAATGAGAAGCCCGCACACTGCAATGAAGAGTAGCTCCTGCTCACCGCAACTAGAGAAAGCCCATGCTCAGCAACAAAGACCCAATGCAGCCAAAAATATAAACAAATTAATTAATTAATTAAAAAAAAAGAGTCTATGGTTTCCCCCTCCTCCAATTCTCCTGAAGGAGAAATTGTTATATAAGATGATAACATAGAAAGATTACATAGAGATAATAAAGAATTGTTACCAGATTAAAATTGTAAAAATGTAGCTTTCATCATATTTCTTCCACTTTAAAAAAAACAAACAAACAGAATGTCCATTGCTTATAAGAAAGCAAAGTATAAACCTCTTATAGGGCCCACTGAACAGCTTCTACCATGTAGTCTAGAAATTGGCAAACTATATATAGTTCACAGGCCAAATCCAGCCTGCCTCCTATTTTTGTAACTCTGTAAGCTGAAAATGTTTTTTATATTTTTAAATGGTTAAAAAAAATCAAAACAAGATGAATATTTCACAACAGGTAAAAAGAATATGAAACTCAAATTTCAGTGTTCATAAATAAATTATACTGGAACACAGCCAAACTCATTCATTTGTATATTATCTATAGCTGCTTTCACACTACAACAATAGAGTTGAATAGCAGTGTCAGAAGTCACATGGCCTGCAAAGCCCAAGCTACTTCTTATCTGGGCCTTTACAGAAAATGTTTTCAGACTCCTGCTCTAGTCTAGTCTACCTCTCAAGCCCTTACTCCACTGACATATACTTTTATTCTAGTCATAAACTGATCCATTTATGTACTGACTTTCCCACCTTTATCCTTTGCTTCATACCATTCCTTTAGTCTGGAATGTCCTTTCTTACCCCTTTCAAGATAAAAGAAACCCCATTCATCCTTCAGGACTCAAACTCCACATCGTCTAGCAAAGATCTTGATAACCATAACTAAAAGTACTCACCTCTTTTATTTCTTACAATATCTTCTAGACTACTTACGCTAAAGTAACAAAAAGTAAATACAAGACAATATATTTTATCTCCCCAATTAGATTGCAAACATAGAAAACAGTGTCTGGCTTATTTTTTCTATCTTTTAGAGTAGCAAGCCCAGAACCCTGCACTTAGTAGCTGTAATTCTTAATAAAATTTGATATTTTAAAACTAGATTATATTGGTGATATATGGGGTTTATTATTTGTTGAGTCAAGAAGCCATTTGATTAATAAGGGTTATATAATCTTAAGCTAAAAATAGAGATAAACTACAAACTGATTTTACTCTCTAAATTAAATTATACGGTAATTCCTAAAGTGATTGACAGTACATCAAAGTGATGTGTTTGTATTTTTTCACCCCCAAGTCCAAATTTTTTACCTTGAACTCACCACACCCTATCATTTAACACTTTCCCCATTTCTTATTCCAAAAATCAGACTATTTCTATGCATGTATATGAGCTTTTTCGGATATGGGGATAACGTGTGTGTGTGTGTGTGTGTGTGTGTGTGTGTGTGTGTGTACACACATACACAAATTCATCACATTTCATTAAGAATATCATAAGAACAAAGGCAATTCCCAAATGTTAGATTAATTTGATTGACAGATTTACGCATTCTCATAGAACTTAAAGAATTACCTATCTCTAGAATTGAATGTTAGTATGTACGTATTTTGTTCACTTATAAATGTTTACCTGCTCATACAGAAGAAAGGTCTTGTCTCTCTCTGATGTGAGAACCTTGACATTACCCTGAATTTCTGCCAAATGACGCTCATATTTTTCCAGCATGCATTTGAGTTCTTCACGGTCTCTTGTTGTCTTCAAAAGCTCTACATCACAGTTTGTACCCTACAATTATTACATAAGAAATCTGAATAAACAACAAGGTCCTTCTGTAGAGCACAGGGAACTATATTCAATATCCTGTGATAAACCAAATGGAAAAGAATATGAAAAAGAATATACATATGTATAACTGAGTCACTTTGCTATACAGCAGAAATTAAACAGAACATTGTAAATCAACTATACTTCAATAAAATGTTTTTAAAAAGAAATCTGAAATTATTCTTTGACATGTGTTACTGATAGAATGGTGCTACTGATGGGAGCACACGATCTCTAGTTAAGCAAATATGACAATATAATGAAATGATGAAAAAAGTTTAAAAATTGCCTCTCTTTTAAACAACTTCATCCCAAATTGCTCCACATTTGTATGATTACCCCCAACCACTACTAATGCTGGGGATAAAGGCCAATTTCAACGGTCCACTGTGCTATCAAAGAGAGCTCTGTCTCTCATCCTCCTTGGTACACCAATTCATGCCAAATTAAAAGGAATTATTTCCAGATTAGATAAATCAAAGAATAAAAGTCACTGAGCAACAAACTCCAAAATATTTACAAGTTTCCAAAACCTACCCGGGAAGATGGAGAAGGGCGTCTTGGGCTTTTAGATCTACTTCTGATCATCTTTCTCAAATTTTGAGCTTCTCTCTTGTAGTATTCTCTGTCTGCTTCTAAAGTTTTGACAAAGGAATCAAGTCTGGAAGGAGATTTATTTTGTGCTTTTTCAGTCTCTAAAATTATCTTGCCAAGGAGGAAAAAATTAGGCCATTATTTCAAGCTAAACTATAGCATCATTTTCTAAATGAAAGTTGAAAGCAAACAGGATCCTTAAAATAATAAATTTGGTATTTTGAAAATAATTCAAAAAATAATAATTCATCAACACTTTTTCAAAAGCAGTTAGATACCTTTCTTTTCCAGCATTTCTGAATGTAATGTATTTTTATTTCACTGAAAATGTCCCTACATTTACTCAATAACTTTGAAGAAAAAATAGTAAAGAAATTTCAGAGAGGCCAGAATTGTTTCTTGTATCAGATCTAGTAACAAATCCTAGAAATGGAATTAATTTGCTTAGAGAAACCTGTATGCTACTATTAAAGCATCTGTTCATAGCGTTCAAGTTTTGTTCAATAATCGTTCAATGAATGAATAAATTAAATGAATGCTGGATATTCTATACTTGTATATACTTTCAAGTGCATTTCCATTCACTTTAATATATTTAGAAACATTTGTTTTACAACACTTATTTTACCAATACTTTATTGGGGAAAAAGTACAGATATTTTAGAGAGGATGTTTCAAATATTTTAAACGATAACACTAAAATGTCTAATCAGAGCAATTTTCATTTCACATTGTTAAAGAGAACATATTACTCAGAACTAAGTAACATTTGACTTAAAAATATTTATTATTAAGAGGAATATATGTGTACACAAATACATCTTACATTTTGAGAATTAAATTACTCACAGCCGTCATTTTAATCAAGTAACAGCTAAGAGCATTAATAAAACCAACCAAAAGTTCTCTCCAGCTCTAGGAAAGAAAGGAGTAATGATGAAATAGAGCAAGAATAGCATCGCTCTTACGGATGGGAGTACCCCTAAGCATCAGGCAGAGAGTACTGATTTTAGAAAACAAACATTTTTTATTGTTCACAAAATGCATGAGAGCCAAAACATATGTACAATTTTTGCTGTCCTACTAACAGAATAAAAATGATTCTTTAATATGTATTTATGAAAAATGTACTTACAGATCTGAGCCTTTTTATTGTATCTTCCAATACTATTATATTATTTTGCTGGCAAATGAGTTCAATCTGAAAAACAAGCCAGAAAAAATTGTTATTTAGGTGTAAAATATTTAAACTGATTTCACTGGAAAGAGAGCATCAAAAACAGAAGCCACTTAAAAATAAAAACATGCAGACAGTGAATACTTTATGAAAGAAAAGATAATCCACTCTTATGTTTACCTGCTTTTGATGGTAAAAGAACCTAGAATGAAATGAAGCAGTTCCTTTAAATTGCCTAATGTTTTGTATAAAATACTAATTGATTTTATTTTGTCAAATTACTCCCCATAAACTGGAACAAACTATTAATACTAATTATAATTCTGAAGATGATAACAGGGGAGAGTCAAAAGAATGACGAGAATAAGTTTTCCCAAGTCACCATAGTCAGAAATGATTGCTCTTTCCTCTGAATTCTTTTAATAGTTTAGTTCAATCCAACCCACAAAATACTTTTTGTATCAGTTTTATAACATTGTCTTAAAAGTCTTACAGTATAGCCACCTGCAATCATATATCTAGTCTGTGTATAGATTGTACGTTCCTGGAGGAGAGTGACTATGTTTTTATGTAAAGCTGTAAATCTCTTTGTTAAATGTTGGCATATTAGTTTAATGGATTTATTTCTCAATTCGTAAACCACCCCCTTGTTATTCTAATCAAAAATGTCTCCTGTTATATTTTAAATTTGAATTTTCTGCAATTATTGCTTCTCATTTGTTCTTTAGACCAAAGTTCTAAGATTTCTCTGGCAGTTATATTTTAGTTTATGAAATACTAAGGGGTGTTATGGTATGGAATATAACTTACATACAGTTTGGATAAGGTTATATATAGTTTTGGATAAGTTTGATAATTTTTCAATGCTTTAATGTGTACTACTATGTAGACACTAAAAAAAAAAAGGATCTATACTGAATTATGTGCAAAGATGTCCATATATATTAAGTATAAAAACTCACACTGCCGAAAATTTTATCTAGTACGACACATTCTTGTAAAAAATAAATTTATACACACATATCCTAGATACAGATGGAACATAACCAATAAGTAAATTGAGCAAGATAGATTATGTCTAGGTATAGCAAGGTGTGATTACAGTATATATTATTTTCTTCATTATACTCTATTTAAAAAAATATGTATTACTTTTATAATGATAAAAAAATTAATGCTTATTCCACTCAGAAAAACAAACTTATAACTGGCCCAAATGAAAAGATGCCAGCCCAGTGTTTTCATTTATTTGACAATTGTTTAACGAGGGTCTACTATGTGTCTGACATTGTGTTATATGCTGGCTATAGCAGTGAATAAAACAGACAGAAACCTCTACCCTCATGGAGCTTACATTCTCGTTGAAAAGAGAAAAATAAAAGATAATAGGTAAAGTATATATCAGACAGTCATTGTGTCATTCAAAAATATATAATGAGCACTCACATCTGTTCTATACTTAAGATTTTTAAAAAGGGAATAAAATAGACAAAGATCCTTGCCTTTGGACACCTTACATTCCAGCTGGATAGACAACAAAAAATAAACCTAACGAATAAATTACATACTACATTAGAAAAAAAGAGCAATATCCTTAAGAATATTGGGAGTGTTTATGAAGGAATAGGCTGGAATTTTAAAGGGGGTGATCAGAGAAGTCCTCAGTGAGGGAGTCAACCATGTAAAAATTCGGGAGAAGAATATTCCAGGCAGAACATTCAGCTATAGCAAAAGGCAACAAGATTGTATGCTAAATTCCAAGGAATAGTAAGGAGGTCAGTGTGGCTTCAGCAGAGGGAAGGAGGAGGAAAGTAGTAGGAAAGTGCTAGAGAAAAATGAATCAGGGAGAGAGAGAGGGAATAAGCATGCGTGGTTGGGGGCATAGGTCAGAAACCGATACAGGTTTTACGCCTTGTCTTCCTCATGGTAGGTTCTGAAGCATTTTTGACCGAATCACATACAAAGTAACAGTATTGACAAGAGCTACCAGAGATCCAGTCCAATAATGGTCCCATGTTAATTAAAAATATAAACTGTATGAAGAAACTAGTAATGGTAAAATTACAATTCTGTTTCTTCATATTTCACAAACTTGTGTTCAGTAATCTGGGAAACACTGCATTAAGTCATGAATGATCACAACTCAAGAAGAAAAGATCAAAGAAGGCTTACGGTTGTGGGAGCTTTAAAATATGTCCCAAAATTCTGATACTCTTTCCTTCAAAAGATGGAGCTTAATTTCTCTCCCCCTTAAGTGTGGTCTATACTTAGTGACTCACTTCTAAAGAACAGGATGTGGTGGAAGTGACAGTATGTAACTCTTGAGACTGGATCATAACAGGCACTGGAAATTCTTCCTTGTTGTCTCTTTTGGATCATTGGCTCCAATGGGAAGCCAGCTGCCATAAAGAATATATCAAGGGACTTCCCTGGTGGCGCAGTGGTTAAGAATCTGCCTGCCAATGCAGGGGACACAGGTTTGAGCCCTGGTCTGGCTCAAACTAAGCAACTAAGCCCGTGCGCCACAACTACTGAGCCTGCGCTCTACAGCCTGCGAGCCACAACTACTGAGCCCACGTGCCACAACTACTGAAGCCCGTGCACTACAACTACTGAGCCTGCACTCTAGAGCCCACGAGCTACAACTACTGAGCCTGCACTCTAGAGCCTGAGAACCACAACTACTGAGCCCACGTGCCACAACTACTGAAGCCCACGTGCCTAGAGCCTGTGCTCCACAAGAGAAACCACCTCAATGAGAAGCCCATGCACCGCAATGAAGAGTAGCCCCTGCTCACCGCAACTAGAGAAAGCCCACGTGCAGCAATGAAGACCCAACGCAAACAAAAGTAAATAAATAAATAAATAAATAAACTTATATTTAAAAAAAAAAGAATATATCAAACAACCTAGGGAGAGGTTCACATGTCAAGGAACTAAGCTTCCTGTCAAAAGCCAAGAGTCATCTGAATAAGTCCTCTTAAAAGCAAATCCTCCATTACCAATCAAGCCATGACTGCAGCCTGGCCATCACCTTGATTACAATTTCCTGAGAAACCATGAACTAGAACTACTTAGCTAAGCTGCACTTAAAACTGTGAGATATAAGTGTTTGTTGTCTGAAGTCATTAAGATTTAGGGGTAACTTGTTACATAGTGATAGATAATACCATAGTAAATACTCAAAACATTTTCATGGAATGAATGATGGAAGAAGTTACTCAGTGGACTTTAAAAACATGACTAAAAGTAAACTCTTCTGAGTAAATAAATTTAATACTATCTCAATTCTAGACAAACAGTAGTTTTAGCCTCAGACTCTACCCCCACATATCTAAAGAATCATCTCAAATAGTACAGGGACCCAAACATTCTCAGCTCTCAAATTAGAAATTCTCTTGTTTCAAGTCTCATCTCACAAATCAGACAAGGAATCTCTCCCCAGTGACTGGATGCCCAAACCGTACATCCAATGACTTCATGATGATAACAACACGCTGATATTCACATTCAACAACTGGTATTCACATTCCCAGCACCTTTCATGCATCTTTCTAATCCCCATTCTACCTGGAACATTCCCTTACTGAGGTTGGTGTTTTCATTTCAGGGCATTTTACCAACACAAAGGACCTATTTCCATTTTGCCCTCTCTTTATTAACTTTCCAATGTTTTCCCTGCATCAGCAATGTTATCTCTACCCTAAGACTACAGTCCACCTCTTCTACAAATAGCTTTCCAATTCTCGAATACACCAAACATTCCACATCATACATATATGGATATCTATTTCCTAGAAACACTCTTTTCTGAGCTAGGCAGAATTTCCATCTATGAATTTAATATTTTCAGTTTTAGGTAAATCCTAGCTCTTTTATTTTAGATGTTCTGCATTCCTGAAATTCTTCCTTTTGATAGCAGAGGATTCACCCTCAAAGAGTACTCACTCTCTCTCTAGAACACAGACCCTAACAACCCTGTAAAATTGATGACTTCTAAACCAGGCATTCTCTTTATGGGAATTTGGCCAACTAGGCTTCCCACAGTCTGGGAAGGAGTGCCATTAATTTTAAATTTGAAGAAGAAAACAAGAAAGACGTAATAAAACATCAATCCAGTGTTTTTTGACAATTTTTATAATTAAGGCTGAACTCAATTTACCATTAAACTGTGAATGAACGATAACTATTATTAAAAAAGAAACAATACAAACAAAAGAGTTTGTTGAGAATGTTTAAAATAGTTAAGTTACTTTTAAATATCCTTCAAATACTTTGGTAGCAACTATTACAAGATAAATAATTTGCAAGTTAAAAACAAATCATTCTTATCTACTCTCTCAAATAGTTCTCCTAAGGACCTCCTCCAGGCAACATCGTTCAAGAAGATTGTGCCCTTCTATTAAAGTAATAAACTTCATGTATTTAAATATTCCATTATTCAGTATTTTCACTAATACAGACTTATCCTTTACACACTCTAAATAAGTGAGGCTACTGCATGTAAACAAATACCATCCTAGTGTTCATTAACTAGGCTCTTAGATTTCAAATTACTGTAACAAATAATGCCTTCAATAACACTTATGTTTACAGCTTGATCATTTATTTAATTAAGTGCTTTATCATATGCTACCAAGAGTACCATATGCTTTGTTATATGCTACCAAGAGTATACTAAAAGGATGTGTATGAAATAACATGTAACAACAATTAGCTTTGGGAAACTACCGTCTTATAGACACAATTTACTAATTTGGTGATTAATAAAATCAAGATGAATAAGCACATGTTATCACTTAAAAATTCAACAGGTTGTTTTCTGGCTTTCAGATATACCATGTGTCTTGCCTGTAAGCCATTAGACAACAATGAGAAATCAAACTGTCTTCATTTTATAGTACTGTTTAAATTCCTAGTTTCTAAAGGTCATGGTAGGGTACTAAAATTTAATCAAGAAATAAAATGTTTATCAAAATATCATAAAGCTATAGTTATTAAAATAATATGGTAGTGGCATAGAAGATGGCAAATGAATCAGTGAAACCAAATCGTCCAGAAACATATCCATGCACATATAAGAATTCAGTAGCTGTTAAAATGGCATTTATATCAGTGACTGAAGAAAGGACTATTCAACCATACCTCATACTAGAACAGAAAGAAATTCCAGAAGGATTAAAACTTTAAATATACATATTAAGAAGTCTTAAAAGAAAACTGTAGAAAATATTCTTGTAGTTCTTGGTTTGAGAAGGCCTTCCTAAACAAAGATCAAAACTAGGTGGAGATAGAGGGTTTTTAGGGCAGTGAAATTACTCTGTTTGATACTATAATGGTAGATACATGTCATTTTACATTTGTTCAAATCCATAGCAGGTACAACACCAAGAGTGAACCCTAACGTAAACTATGGACTCTGGGTGATCATGATATGTCAATTCTTTATTTTTTTTAATAAATTTATTTATCTATTTATTTATTTTTGGCTGTGTTGGGTCTTCGTTGCTATGCACGGGCTTTCTCTAGTTGCGGCGAGCGGGGGCTACTCTTCGTTGCGGTGTGCGGGCTTCTCATTGCGGTGGCTTCTCTTGTTGTGGAGCACGGACTCTAGGCACACAGGCTTCAGTAGTTGTGGCACATGGGCTCAGCAGTTGTGGCTTTCAGGCTCCAGAGTGCAGGCCCAGTAGCTGTAGCGCACGGGCTTAGTTGCTCCATGACATGTGGGATCTTCCCAGACCAGGGCTTGAACCCATGTCCCCTGCATTGGCAGGCAGATTCTTAACCACTGTGCCACTGGAGAAGTCCCAATATGTCAATTCTTTTTTTTATTTTTTTAAAGATTTTTTTTATTGATTGATTGATTGATTGATTGCTATGTTGGGTCTTCATTTCTGTGCTAGGGCTTTCTCTAGTTGCGGCAAGCGGGGGCCACTCTTCATCGCGGTGCGCGGGCCTCTCACTATCGTGGCCTCTCTTGTTGCGGAGCACAGGCTCCAGATGCGCAGGCTCAGTAGTTGTGGCTCACAGGCCTAGCTGCTTCGCGGCATGTGGGATCTTCCCAGACCAGGGCTCAAACCCGTGTCCCCTGCACTAGCAGGCAGATTCTCAACGACTGCGCCACCAGGGAAGCCCCAATGTCAATTCTTTATCATAAAATGTAACAAATGTACCACTTTGGTGGGGGATAACACCTTTTTTTTAAAGTGTGAAATAAATTGTGTATGTGTGAAAACAGAAAAGAAGAATGGAAATATATATGTGTATATATATATATATATATATATATATATATACTCGTTGGTAGATACCTCTGCAGCAGAAAAAAGGATTAGGGAGAAAGAGAAATGTTCTATATACAGAACATTCCCATTGCTTTGAGTTTTCACTATGACTACATATTACTTAGGAAAATTTTTGAGTAAAAATTTTTAAAAGAAATAAAATGTGAGACACAAAACAATTTAATCCTTAGAATAGACATTTAATTACAATGTCAAATCTAAAAACCTTTCAAATGATGTAAATGAGAATGCCACTTTTTCCACTGCATTAATAACTACATGATGTTTAAAGTAGAATTAAAATCCTGATCAGTAGTTGGATGTTACCTAGACTTGTTGTGGTGATCATTTCACAATACATACAAATATTGAATCATTATGTTGTACACCTGAAACTAATATAATGTTATTTGTCAGTTTTACCTCAATTAAAAAAAAAAAACCTGATCAGTGATAAATCTAATACCTTTGCTTCTTCAAGTTCCTTGTCGGCAGTATCCACCACAAACTTTTTCTCTTTTTCTAGTTGCTCTGCTAGTTGGTCAATTTTAATCAATTCTTGACAAAGATGCTCATTGTGGCTGGTTAAATCCTCTACTTGACTGCTTACCACCTCCTTACTATCCAAGAGTTTCCTAACATATTCTTCCAAGCCATGATTTGTCTGTTTGAGATCTTCAATCTGTTATAAGTAGAAAGAAAATAATCACATTAAATTATTTCCTTAGCTTCCCTCTGAGGAGAAAAACTAGGTGACTGGATTCAGGAAGGGAGGCTTGCTTCCCTGGCAAGGAGACTTAACTATATATCTTTTTTTACTTTCTGAATTTTGTACCATGTGACTGTATTACCTATCTGAAAAAAAATATACTAAGTGAAAATTTAAAGGTTTATAGCTATAATTCTCAAAACAATTTACAGCTTAATAACAAAAAAACCCCACTTAGTGTTGATATTTAACAAAACTATTAGAAAAATTGCCAAATATTTATATCTGCAGAAAAGAAACCAGTCTTGAAATTATTTAATTTTAATAATTAATATCATCAATTAGGCATTCTTTAGAATTAAGTTTCTAACTACTGTCATCAAAATATGTTAACTCTTTAGAGAAGTCCTTTTGAACATATCGGTAACTTACTTGACTAAGCTAAATACCAAATCAATCAAGTATTTGCTGACTAATGTGAAGGACCACAGCTTTCTTTCCCAGCCCACTAATCAAACCATCAATGGATGAAGAAAAGGTCCTTTTCTATCACGAAGGTATCCAAATGCCTTTAAAGGAAAAAAAATATGTTAGACCCATTGAATAATGATAATATGTCAAGAACTATGTTAAATTCAAAAGATACAAAGATAGGTTAGCTATCTGCCTCAGAGAATGTATTGTTTACTTGTGAAAATACATATACAGTATGTTAAGTGCCATAAGAGAAATATCTGAGATAAAGGGGTGGCACAAAGTCCTTTTCCACAGGATCTGTCTCTCACTGTATATTTAACAAATATTTATCGAGCACCTACTATATTCAAGGCACTGTGTGTGCAAGACATGAAAAGACAGAAGGAAAAAACAGTCTTGGTCTTTAAAGAGCATCTAAAATTGCTAAACCCCTTATGTAACATTATTCTTAGTTCTAACATTATTTTTGCTGTAACCTTGTCCTTTTCAAGTAACTAGAGAGAGCTCTTTCCAAACCATCAAAATCAACAAAGTTTTCTTTAAAAATATAAACTTTATTATTTGTCACTGTATAAGGAAATATCCTAAAGGTCATGAATTATATATAACTAACTATACCACAATGACAAAAGGTCATGAATTATATATAACTAACTATACCACGATGACAGTTATTATACTCAAGAAGCACAATAAAAGCCATTATTTTAATCCAACTCTCACTTTGGTATTTTGTAAGGCACACTAACTTGTGAGATTTACAGGAAAAGAGTTTAAATTGTCAAAACCAGGAGACAAAAAAAACCTGAAGAATTTTTTAAAAAGCAAAAAGGCAAACTGTAAATGCACTTATTTCTTTAGTTGAGCCTTTTATCACAACCAGGCTGAATTTCAGCAATACCTCTTACTCTCTTCTTTTTTGGCATTCTCCCAACTACAGCTAAAAATTCTTTGAAAATGCAAATTTGAAGTAATTCCTGTAGCCTTATGGTGCTTCATTACACTGAGAATAAGATGAACAAATACCATTTGTGGTCCCAGGCCTACTGCCCTGTCCAAGCCCTCTCCACCATCTCCAATATACACCTAAGCTCTAGACATGCTGTAAGAAACAATCTTGCTAAACTCATTTTAAAACCTCTGTTAGGGAATTTATTGAAAATGTTATATACTATATCACAGAACCCTCTCTATAAGAATCCTCAGGGAAAACTTCGCTCAGGTCTCAATTTCAGGAAAACATGTGCTTCTTTTGTATACCTGGTTTGTTTTTATTCTTTGGACTTTGAATTACTTAACTACAATTTCCTTGTTGCTTTTGCCTCTAGTAATTTTAAAGAAATCTGCAGCTCACCTCTAGCAACTAGTACAGAAACCGTGCAATGATTTCCTGTTTGCTCTTCTTACCCATGCTTCCACTAAGTTTCTTTACTTTCCCGCACTCTTATTACCTATTTTCATTACTAGCATTTTTTTTTTAACTATAGGGATAAACAAACTTCAATTTATCTATCTTTTTGTCTTTGTTCATGGCTTCAACAGTGCCACGTCTCTGAGCAACAAGAACATGCTAAAAATGTTTCCTAACCTTCCACTGCCCCAGGAGAGGTTACATGCTTTTCCTCTCTGGGCTCCCATACAGCTTCTTATGTATTTTTATCTTAGTATTTTATAAGATGTGTTATAATCATTTGTTTCCCTGTCCCTTCCACTAAGTTCTAAGTGACTTTAACGGGATCATGTCTCTAATTTCTGTATCAACATACCTCTCATTTCTGTATCATTTATTATATATCTAGCACATGATGCTCAATTATTAAATGAATAAAACAAATACATTATAAATAAATAAATGAACACTTCCCTCACCTTGACATCAAGCCCCACTTTTACTTAATTCCAAGACACAAGTACTTTAGAAGAGGAGGTTACAAAGGATGTGGGCTTTGGACTGAGGCAGACAGGTTTAAATCCTGCTGCAGTTCCTCACCAGTCACTTAACCTCTGACAATTTACCATATTTTCTTGATCCTAAGAGATGCATCTGACTTCAGAAAAAAATAAATGGAAGCTTCTTGAGTTTCATCTGTTAAATGGAGAGAACACCTACAATTTTCAGGGTGTAGTTAGAGAGATATAAAAGTTCAAGTAAAATTTTTGGCAGATAATAGGTACTCAAAAAGTAGCTTTTATTAAAAAAAATCTTTTTATTTTGAAATAACTAAAGGTTCACAGGAAGTTGCAAACGTAGCACAGAGGTTCATGTGCCTTTAACCCAGTTTCCCTAAACAGTTACATCTTAAGTAATTACAGTAAAATATCAAACCCAGAGATCTGACATTGGTACAACGTGTGCCTATTGTTCTATACCATTTTGTCACGTGTAAATTGCTATAACTACCACCTCAATAAGACACAGAACTATTCCATCACCACAAAGATCACCCTCCCATTACTCCTGTATAGTCACAGCCTTCCCTCTCCACCCTTAACTCTTAGCAACCACTGATCTCGATAATAATTTTGTCATTTTGAGAATGTTACATAAATAGAATCATGTGATAGAGATCACAGTACGTTATCTTTTGACAGTGGCTTTTTCACTCAGCACAGTGCCCCTGACATCTAAGTTGTTATGTGGATCAACAGTTCATTCCTTCTTATTGCTGAATAATATTTCATGGTATGGATTACCACGGTTTGTTTAATAATTCACCAATTAAGGGAAGTTTTAGATGTTTCCAGTTTGGGGCTATAACAAATAAAGCTGCTACGAACAACTGTATAACTGTATACAGGTTTTTGAGTGGACATAGTTTTCATTTCTCTGGAATAAATTCCCAAGAGTGCAAGTGCTGGGTTGTATGGTAAATGTATGTTTAGTTTTTTAAGAACTAAACTATTTTCCAGAGTAGCTGTTCCATTCCCCATTCCCACCAGGAATGTATGAGTGATCCAGTTTCTCCTCATCCTTGCCAGCATTTGGTATCATGACTATTTTTTATTTTAACTGTTCTTAACGGTGTGCATTGTTATCTCATCACGGTCTTAATTTGTATTTCCCTGATGTTTAGAAAAGATGATCATCTTTTTATTTGTCAACAATACATCCTTCTGTGAAATATGTCTTTATATCCTTTGTTCATTTTCTAATTGGATTGTTTGCTTTTTACTGTTGAGTTGTGAGAGTTCTCCACATGTTCTAGATACCATTCCTTTGACAGAAACAGGGGTTGTAGCTTATCTTTTCATCCTATTAACAGGGTCTTTCACAAAGCAAAAGACTTAAATCTTGATGAAATTCAAATTGTCAGTTTTTTCTTTTATGAATCACACTTTTGCTGTCATGTCTAAGAACTCTTCAGCAAGCCCAAGGTCCTGAAGATTTGTTCCTATGTTACCTTTTAAAAGTTTCATAGTTTTATGTTTTACATTTAAATCTATGATCTATTCTGAGTTAATTTTTGCATAAGGTGTGAGGTTTAGGTCTAGGCTCATTTTTGTTCCTAAAAGATATCCAATTGCTCCAGCACATTTTGTTGAAAAGACTACCTTTCTTCATCAGATTACATTTGCACCTCTGTCAAAAATCATTTGGCTGTATTCGTGTAAGGCTATTTCTGGATTCTCTATTCTGTATCACTGATCTATGTCTGTCCCTCTAGCAATACCATACAGTCATGATTACTGTAGCTATATATTAAGTTTTTAAATCAAGGAGAATGACTCTTTCCACTTTGGTCTTTTTCAAAATTGTTCTTTGCTGGGATTTTGATGGGAATTGTATTAAACTTGGATATAGATTTGGAGAGAACTGATATCTTACTATGTTGAGGCTTCCAATCCCTGAATATTTGTTTAGATCTTCTTAGATTTCTTTTATTAGCATTTTGTAGTTTTCAGAATGTGAGTTCATACTTATTTTGTTAGATTTACATCTAAGGATTCCATTTTCTGAGTGATTGTAAATGGTATGTAATTTTTAATTTAGATTTCCACAGGTTAATTGATAACATACAAAAATACAGGGCTTCCCTGGTGGTGCAGTGGTTAAGAACCCACCTGCCAATGCAGGGGACACAGGTTCGAGCCCTGATCCAGGAAGATCCCACATGCTGTGGAGCAACTAAGCCCGTGTGCCACAACTACTGAGCCTGCGCTCCAGAGCCCACGAGCCACAACTCCTGAAGCCCAGGCGCCTAGAGCCCGTGCTCTGCAACAAGAGAAGCCAATGCAATGAGAAGCCCGTGTACCGCAACGAAGAATAGCCCCCGCTCACCGCAACTAGAGAAAGCCCGTGCACAGAAACAAAGACCCAACGCAGCCAAAAAATAAATAAATAAAATAAATACATTAAAAAAAAATACAGTATGTTTGTGTTGTATTCTGACCTTTTGAACTCATTTATTAGTTCTAGTTTTTACACTGTAGACGTTATGAGATTTTCCAGGAAGAAGATCATGTCATCTATAAACAGGGATAGTTTTATTTCTTCATTTGGGTGTGAATGCCTTTCAACCTAGCTGTATCATTATATTTGAAGTGAATTTCTTATAGACAGCATAATGCTAGGTCATGTTTTTTTAATCCACTCTGCCAATTTCTATCTTCTAATTGGTGTATTTAGATTACATATATTTAATGTGCTTACTTTTATGTTAAGATTCAAGTGTGACTTTTCTGTTGTTTTTTTTTTTTAATTTTTCTTTCTGTTTTGTTTTACCCACTTTCCTCTGGGTTACTTGAACATTTTTTAGAATTCCAGTTTGAGGTATCCATAGCAATTTTGAGTATATATCTTTGTACAGATTTTTAGTGGTTGCTCTAGGTGTTTCATTATATGTTCATAAGTTATCACAGCCTACATTTTACCAGTTCAAGTGAAGTGCAGAGAACTTACCTCCCTTTACGTCCCTCTACCCTCCTTTATTAATAAAATAATTCTTAAATATTTCCTCTACATGCACTGAGAACTACATTCGACAAACATAATTTAGAAAAGTAGAAAAGGAAATTCGATCACGTTTACCCATATTTTTGCTCTATATGTTGTTCTTCCTTCCTTCCTGTTCTTCCAAGACTACTCCTTTTATCACTTCCTTCCTTGTTAGAGAAATTCCTTTAGATATTCTTTTAGGGTAGCTTTGCTGGCAACAAATTCTCAGTTTTCTTCATCTGAGAATATCTTAATTTTCTCTTCATTTCTTAATTTTCCCTTCATACTTCTCTAAATACAGAATATGCACTGGGTTGACAGTTCTCTTCTTCCAACACTTGAAAAATGTTGTGCCACTTCCTTCTGACCTCCACGTTTTCAGACCTGCTGTCATTTGAATTGGTGCACCCCTATAAATATTGAATTGTTTCTCTCGTTTCTTTCAGGATTTTTTTTGTCTTTAGTTTTCAGTTCGAATATGAAGTGTCTCAGTGTAGATTTCTTTGGGAGACTCCTGGTAGGTTTTCACTCACCTTCTTTCATTTGTATATGTCTTTTGCCAAATTTGGGGACTATTTAGCCATTATTTCTTTGAATATTTTTTCAGCCCCACCTTCTCTTACCTCTCTTTCTGGGACTCCAACGATCCAAATGTAGATCTTTTGTTATACGCCCACCTGTCCCTGAGCCTCTGTTCACATTTTTTCAATCTATTTTCTCTCTATTGTTCAGATTAGGTAATTTCTTTATTTCTATCTTCATGTTCACTGATTCATTCTTTTCTCCTCCTCTCCATGTTTTTGTTTGAGAACACTGAGTTTTTAATTTCAGTTACTGTATTTTTTTTAACTTTTTTATTGTGGTAAAATAGAACATCATAAAATTTACCACTCTAACCATTTTTAAATGTAAAATTCAATGGCATTAAGTACATTCACAACATTGTGCAACCATCCCATATCCATTTCCAGAATTTTTTCATCATCACAAACTGAAACTCTGTACCCATTAAATAATTATCTATGAATTTGCCTACCTCATATAAGTGGAATCATACAATATTTGTCCTTCTGTGCCTGGCTTATTTCAATTAGCACACTGTTTTCAGGGCTCTTCCATCTTGTAGTCTCCTTTCAGAATTAAGGTTGAATAATGTTCCATTGTTTGTACATACCCCATTTTCTTTATCCATTCATCTGTCGATGGAATCTGAGTTGTTTCCACCTCTTGGCTATCATAAATAATGCTGTTATGAACACTGGTGTACAAGTATCTGTTTGAGTCCCTGCTTTTAATCTTTGGGGGATATTCCTAGGAGTGGAATAGCTGGATCACATGGTAATTCTATACTTAACTTTTTGAGGAATTGCCAAACTTTTTTTGTACTATGCTTAAATCATTTTACATTAGCAATGCACAAGAGCTCCAGATTCTCCACATCCTCACCGACACTTGTTATTTTCTGCTTTTTGATAATAGTGGTCCTAATTGGTGTGAAGTGATATCTCACTGTGGTTTTGATTTGCATTTCCTTAATGAATGGTGATGTTGAGCATCTTTTCATGTTTATTGGCCATCTGTATATCTTCTCTGGAGAAACATCTATTCAAGTCTTTTGCCCATTTTTGAATTGCGTTGTTTTGGGTTTTTTTTTTGTTGAGTTATAGGAGCTCTTTATATATTCTGGATATTAATCCCTTATCAGATACATAATTTGGAAGTATTTTCTCCCATGTATATTTTTTAATAGACTTACTTTTTTTTAGAGCAGTTTTAGGTTTACAGAAAAATTGACTAGTAAGTACAGAGAGTTCCCACTTACCCCTTCTCCCCCCTCCAACTCACCCCCGTTTCCCCTTATTTACATCTTGTTTTAGTGTGGTACATTGGTTACAATTGATGAACCAACATTATACATTATTATTAACTAAAATCCAGAGTTTAATTAGGGTTCACTCTTTGGGTTGTTGATTCTGCGGGTTTTTACAAATGTACAGTGACATGTATCCATCATTACTGTATACAGGATAGTTTCACTGCCCTAAAAATCCCCTGTGCTCCATTCACCCCTTCCTCCCTCCAAATCCCTGGCAACCAGTGATCTTCTAATGTCTCTATGTTTTGTCTTTCCCAGAAGGTCATATAGTTGGAATCACAGAGTATGTAACCTTTTCAGATTGGCTTTTTTCACCTCACAATATCCTTTCAAGGTTCCTTCATGTCTTTTTATGGCTTGATAGCTCATGTCTTTTTATCAGTGAATAATATTCTATTATGTACCACAGTTTGTTTATCTATTCACCTACTGAAGAACAGCTTGTTTGCTACCAAAATTCCACTTGCCTCTACTTTATCTTTTATTTCGAACAGCTTGTTTGCTACCAAAATTCCACTTGGCTGTACTTTATATCTTTTATTTCTTTGATAAGATTTTCTGTTTGTTTCAAGCATGCTCAAAATTACTTGTTGAAGCATTTATATGATGGCTAATTTAAAATCCTTGTCAGATAATCATCATATCTGATTCATCTCTGTGCTGGCATCTCTTGATTGTCTTTTCTCATAGAGGTTGAGCTCTTCCTGATTTTTGGGATGAGGAGTGTTTGTTTGTTTTTCTTTTTATTGAGACCTCATAGTCTGAGACACCGACTCTTACCTTTCAGTAGGCTTCCTGTGACACTGCTCCAGCAAGAAAAGGGGGACACTGCCTTGTTACTGTTGGATGGGAGTAAAAGTCCAATTTCTCCACTAGGCTTCCTTTGACACCTGGGAAGCGTGGGGCTCCTTGTTACTGCTAGGCAGGGATGGGAATTTAGGCTCCCCACCAGGCCTCTGCTGATACCACCAGAGCTGGAAAAATGAAGGCTCCTTATTACCGCTCCCACGTATCCTCCACTGCCACTGTGGGTGGGTGGACTTGTTACTGTTGGAGGGTGGTAAAGGTTCTGACTCTGCATTTAGTCTCTTCTGATATCATCCCAGCAAAGAGGAAATGGGGTACCTCTTACTACCAGGTGGCGGTGGACTTCTTGGCTCCCCATGTGGTCTCCACTGACAATATGGGGTTGGGGACTTCCTTACTTCCTGAATGACACAAAAGTCTTGGTTCCCCACTCAGCCTTCTTCTTTGATACCACCCTGGCGGGATGGGGGCCTTGTGGGGCAGGGTGGGGGGATGAGGCAAGGATGGGGTTCCTTGTTATAGCATGAGAAGGGTGGACGTCTGGGCTCTTAACCTTTGCTGGCAGGAATGGAGCTAGTTTTTTTCTTTGGTGTCTGCTTAAAGTGGGCAGTTCTTGTCTAAGAGTAATCTGCCTTACTAGATTGCCCATTTCCTAGTCCTTCAGCTAGAAAAGGATGGCTTTTCTGAGACCTTTATAAATCTGCACCCACTACTTCTGGTTGCCAGTTTTTCCAGTACTCTGCCTGGGATATACGGAACAAAAAGAAAAACCAGGAACTCCCTAACATGTCCTAACATTCATTGTGTGCTGAGATCTCTAGCCAGTCTTCCTTCTTCCCACCTTTCAGACAGAGTGTTCTTATGCTTGTTTTATACATAATAGTCAGGGTTTTTAGCTGTACTTAGTGGGAAGAGTAAGGAAAAGTAAGTCTACTCCATTTTCCCAGAAGAGAAAGTTTCTTTTAATAGCCTTATTAATAGCTATACCACAAGTCAGACACCAGGAGAACAGAAACAATAATGAACTTGGGAGTTCAGAAAACTGGATTCAAATTCTAGCTAACTTGGGAGTTCAGAGAAATCCTAGCTCTGTCACTCATTAGTCAAATATAATTCTTTAGCCTCTTGGAACTTTGGCTTCCACATCGGTAAAATGGAAATAAACACAATTTCACAAAGTTGGGATGATTAAGTAAGATTATGTACTTGAAAGCATCTGATACAACACCTGGCATATAGTTTGCACTCACTAACTCTGAATCTATGTGTTTCAAAATGGTTAAGATAAAAATAGAATGATTTTAGACCCATACAATTTAAATGAGCACTGAATTGGTATTTATTCTCTATCTTATTTTAATATAGGCCCCATCCCAAATTAATTTAGGGAAATATGCAGAGAAATTAAATGTAACCTGTAACTTCAGTGAAGAAATGAATTTGTCTTGATTTCTCACTTCTTGTTCTAGCTGGAGAATATTCTGGTATTTTTCAGCTTCAGAAACTGGAGCCCCTAGACCAAAATCATGTTCTTTGGTGGTAACCTAGTGGAAGGAATGGGAATAATATAGAGACAGTCAGGTTTAAAACAGCCTTGTGATTTCCCACAACAATCATAATTTTGAAAATTAACAACATTCAATTAAAAAATTGTTTTTAACCTGTTCCACCAGCTAAAAGGACTTCATCAACATTTACTTTCTTAAAACTTTATATTATAAAACTTCTTCTGTGTGTTTTCCAAATATGAAACTATACTATTGAACATGCTTTTCAAAAAAGACATACTCCACCCTATCTAAGGGAATATGGGTCAGCTGCAAATTAAGTGGTCTACTTCCAGGGCTATGATGTTCACTAGCTACCTGTTTATTGTTATTTTTGTATATTAACAAAAAGGTTTGCTACCCATATCACAAAGGGCTAATTTCCCTAATATGTAAATAATTCCTATAATTAAAAAAAGGAAAAGAAATACCCTAATATAAAAATTGGCCAAGAATATGGATATTTCACAGAAATGACTTTTAAATAGATTTAAAGATATTCAATCTCACCATTTAGAGGAATACAAATTAAAACAACACTGGGACACCATTTTTTAACCATCACATTGGCAAAATCATAAAGTTGGATATATAAATTAGCATTCTGTGGCAGTGTAAATTGACACAGTATTTATGGAGAACAACTGGGTAAAATCTAGCAACATTACAAATGCACATAGCTTCTGTACAAATAATTCCATTTCTCAGAATTTTTCTACATACATATTTGCACACGTGCAAAATAACAGTGTTAAAAGATTTCTCACTTTAGCATACTATACATACTACTCTGCACTGTGCTTTTTTTACTTGACTATGTATCTTAGAAACTGTATAATTTAAGGAAATAATTTGTTCTTTCTCTGAATCAAGGCTGCCATTATGTTAAGGGAGAATTTGCTACAAGCAAAGCAACACAGATGCCATGCTCCAAAATCTAGTGCTTGGGAAATTACAGGCTCAGGATTCCCCAGTCACTGACCTTGTGTTAATGCCCTGTAAAACCCAGCCCTTAGCAGTCTGACAGGTTTATTTCCCTTTTTCCCTTTCCCTAAACAAGACACAAATCTGCTTTTTCTGTTCTCCAGTCCAGCAGTTCCTGCCTCTCCTGGAACTTCAGCATTAGATCTCACAAAGCATTTCTAACTATGAATCACTTTAGGCCTTTATGGGTTAGGCTGAAATCCTAACTACCATTTCTTACATAGTTTCTGTTGAAAAATGTGTTCCTAGTTATAAACATGTGACTAAGTATAACTGAATCAAATGACTCCTCACTATAGCAGTACTTTTCAAATTTTAGTAAACATACGAATCATTTGGGAATCTTTTTAAAATGAGATAATTACTCACAGTAGGTCTGAAATACTGCATTTCTAAAAAGCTGCTCAGCGATCCCTATTTGGCTAGCACACAGACTACACCTTGAATAGCAAGGACCTAAAATCTAAACCTGCCTAGCACACAGAGTTCTTCATAATTTGGTCCCTTCCTACTTCTTCAAATTTATCTCCTACTTGACACCTCCAAGAACCCCTCTATTAAAGGCAAACTATTCTATACCTTCTTTATACATACATTCAGAAACATATTCTCTTTTGTTCATGAGCTTTGCCCTCACTCTTTTCTCCACTGAAGTAAAGACACTTCTAAGGCTCAGCTTGAATTCCATATTCTCTAGGAGGTTTTCTCTCTCTTCTCCATCGAATAGTGATCACCTCTTCATTGAGACATCCAAATATCTTGGTAATAGAACAATTTATGTAGCTATTTACTTTTTCTGGATATGTCTTCCTCACACAGTTACTAGAATCTTAACAAATAATATCCTAGAGCTCTCTGTATTCCTCCCTATCTGCATAGAGTTCTTTGGATAACAGGAAGGTGTCAATACAAATTTGTAGAGGTTGATAATGAAGCAATGTACTAAAGCAGATAAAATGGAACCTTCCCTCCTCTTTTTGGTAAAATGAACAGTCAAGTTTACTATCAGTCTAGTCTAGAAATTAAAAGTATAAAGAGACCAAGAGTCTACCTGACAATTGTGAGCCATCATATTAGAGCTGCACTAGCTTTGGAGGCAGTAAAAAGGGAGAGAAATCAGTGTATCTGAAATGCCCATGCCTGGCATGCCAGGTTCTCCACCTCAGGCCCCTGAATATCTTCCACCTTCCAGTGATCTCTAGATGGAACTTTGAATGGAACTTGTGTTCCTGTACAGATCTCAGAGAACGCAAGTAAAGTACTTTGTAAGCAGCAAATTGTCATCATAAAGACCCAAGCTAGAATCACAATCATTCTCAATGGGGAAGCAACACAGCATAGTGGTTAAGAGCATGTTCTCTAGCCTCGACTGCTCCTGCCCCTTCTTAGCTGCATGACCACAGCCAAGTTACTTCTCTGACCATGGCTTCCTCATCTCTAAAATAGGGATGATAACAGTACTTGCCTCATAGAGTTGTTGCGAGGATTAAATGAGTTATTATATGTAAAGCACTTAGAACAGTGCCTGGCAATAAATAATAACTGCTATATATATTATTATTATTTACAATTACTATTATTACTAATTCCTCTCACTGACTCAACTTATTTAATTGGCCATCATGTCCTACTGATCTTTTCACTAAAATCCCTCTCAAACACATTTCTTCCATCGCTACTATCACTGTTTCAGTTCATACTATCAGACTGTAACATTTATTCACTTACCAAACAAATTTATAAACAGCTAGGATAAGGATGAACCAGTATTAGATGTGGGGGCTAGAAAGATGGAAAACAAATAAAAACTTACAATTTCAAGGGGCTTCCCTGGTGGCACAGTGGTTAAGAATCCGCCTGCCAATGCAGGAGACACGGGTTCGAGCCCTGGTCCAGGAAGATCCCACATGCTGCGGAGCAACTAAGCCCGTGCGCCACAACTACTAAGCCTGTGCTCTAGAGCCCGCGAGTCACAACTACTGAGCCCGTGTGTCACAACTACTGAAGCCCGCACACTTAGAGCCTGTGTTCCCAACAAGAGAAGCCACCACAACAAGAAGCCTGCGCAGTGCAATGAAGAGTAGCCCTCGTTCGCTGCAACCAGAGAAAAGCCTGCGTGCAGCAACAAAGACCCGATGCAGCCAAAATAAAATAAATAAAATAAAATAAAAATAAAACAAAAAAAGAAAACTTACAATTTCAAGCCTCAATGAATCTAGGGAAGTCCAAAACAAATCAGAAATTACAGTACAGTATGATTAGTGCCACATACATGTATGCTAAGGGAATAAAGGACTACAAAAAAGTATTTCTGACTTCTACTTCCGCCCCGAAGACTTAGCATATATTTTCCATGTTCCCTCCGAACTATGAACATATCCCTACTGGAGCATTTAACACATTTTATTGTTTATTGGATGTCCATAGCCATCACAACTTCAACATGTTAAAACAGACCTCAATTTCCCCACCTGCACTTCTGCTCTCAACCCTGCCTCCACCATGTTCCTTCCCAGTCTTTCCATGTCAAATGGCACTGTCATTTGTGCAGTGATCAAGGTCAAAAACCAAGGTGTTGTCTTTGTTTCCTCTTTCCCTGAACCTCATCAAATCCATCAAAAAGCCCTTTGGATCTACCTCCAAAATATATCCCCAATCCATCCACTTCTGTACACTTTTATTATCACCTACTTGATTCAAGTCACCATCATCTCCCACATGGATCACTGCAATTGTCTCCTAACTGGCCTTTTTGATTCTACGGTTGCTCCCTGCAACCTGTTTTCCAAACTGAAATCAGAACAATCATCTTAAAATAATGAGATCCTGCTCAAAACACTCCAATGGCTTCCCACTGCAATCAAAATAAAAGTCAAACTTTTTTTTTGCTTTAATTTCTAGCCTACAAAGGTAGCTCACATTTTTTTTTCTTTTTTCCTTTAACATCTTTATTGGAGTATAATTGCTTTACAGTGTTGTGTTAGTTTCTGCTGTATAACAAAGTGAATCAGCTATATGCATATGTATATCCTCATATCCCCTCCCTCTTGCGTCTCCCTCCCGCCCTCCTTATCCCACCGCTCTAGGTGGTCGCAAAACACCAAGCTGAGCTCCCTGTGCTATGCAGCTGCTTCCCATTAGCTACCTAATTTTACATTTGGTAGTGTATATATGTCAATGTTACTCTCTCACTTCATCCCAGCCTACCCTTCCCCCTCCCCATGTCCTCAAGTCCATTCTCTACATCTGTGTCTTTATTCCTGTCCTGCCCCTAGGTTCATCAGAACCATTTTATTTTATTTTTTTTAGATTCCATATATATGTGTTAGCATATGGTATCTGTTTTTCTCTTTCTGACTTACTTCACTCTGTATGACAGTCTCTAGGTCCATCCACCTTACTACAAATAACTCAGTTTCGTTTCTTTTTATGGCTGAGGAATATTCCACTGTGTATATGTGCCACATCTTCTTTATCCATTCATCTGTCGATGGACACTTTGGTTGCTTCCATGTCCTGGCTATTGTAAGTAGTACTGTAATGAATGTTGTGGTACATGACTCTTTTTGAATTATGGCTTTCTCAGGGTATATACCCAGCAGTGGGATTGCTGGGTCATATGGTAGTTCTATTTTTAGTTTTTTAAGGAACCTCCATACTGTTCTCCATAGTGGCTGTATCAATTTAGATTCCCACCAACAGTGCAAGACGGTGGTTCCCTTTTCTCCACACCCTTTCCAGCATTTATTGTTTGTAGATTTTTTGATGATGGCCATTCTGACCAGTGTGAGGTGATACATCATTGTAGTTTTGATTTGCATTTCTCTAATGATTAGTGATGTTGAGCATCTTTTCATGTGTTTGTTGGCAATCTGTATTTCTTCTTTGGAGAAATATCTATTTAGATCTTCTGCCCATTTTTGGATTGGGTTGTTTGTTTTTTTGATATTGCACTGCTTGTATATTTTGGAGATTAATCCTTTGTCAGCTGCTTCATTTGCAAATATTTTCTCCCATTCTGAAGGTTGTCTTCTCGTCTTGTTTTTGTTTTCCTTTGCTGTGCAAAAGCTTTTAGGCTTCATTAGGTCCCATTTGTTTATTTTTGTTTTTATTTCCATTTCTCGAGGAGGTGGGTCAAAAAGGGTCTTGGAGGCAGCTGTCGAAGATGGCGGAGGGGCAGGTCCTGGTTCTCGATGGCTGAGGCCATCTCCTGAGCCACCTGGAGGCCATCATGGCCAAGCAGGTGCTTCTGGGTCAAAAGGTGGTGGTTGTGTGCTGTGAGGGCATCAACATTTCTGGCAATTTCTATAGAAACAAGTTGAAGTACCTGGCATTCCTCTGCAAGCGGATGAACACCAACCCCTCCTGCAGCCCCTACCACTTCTGAGCCCCCAGCCACATCTTCTGGCAGACAGTGCAAGGCATACTGCCCCATAAGACCAAGCAAGGCCAGGCCGCTCTGGACAGCCTCAAGGTGTTTGATGGGATCCTGCCACCCTATGACAAGAAAAAGCAGATGGTGGTTCCTACCGCCCTCAAGGTTGTGCGTCTGAAGCCTATGCAGAAGTTTGCCTACCTAGGGTGCCTGGCTCATCAGGTTGGCTGGAAGTACCAGGCAGTAACAGCCACCCTGGAGGAGAAGAGAAAGGAGAAGGCCAAGATCCACTACTGGAAAAAGAAGCAGCTCACGAGGCTATGGAAGCAGGCTGAAAAGAACACAGAGAAGAAAACTGACAAATTCACAGAGGTCCTCAAAACCCATGGATTCTTAGTCTGAGCCCAATAAAATTGACTGTTTATTCTTAATTAAAAAAAGAAAAGAAAAGAAAAAGGATCTTGCTGTGATTTATGTCATAGAGTGTTCTGCCTATGTTTTCCTCTAAGAGTTTGATAGTGTCTGGCCTTACATTTAGGTCTTTAATCCATTTTGAGTTTATTTTTGTGTATGGTATTAGGAAGTGTTCTAATTTCATTCTTTTACATGTAGCTGTCCAGTTTTCCCAGCACCACTTATTGAAGAGGCAGTCTTTCCTCCATTGTATACTCTTGCCTCCTTTATCAAAGACAAGGTGACCATATGTGCGTGGGTTTATGTCTGGGCTTTCTATCCTGTTCGATTGATCTATATTTCTGTTTTTGTGCCAGAACCATACTGTCTTGATTACTGTAGCTTTGTAGTACAGTCTGAAGTCTGGGAGCCTGATTCCTCCAGCTCAGTTTTTCTTTCTCAAGATTGCTTTGGCTATTCAGGGTCTTTGGTGTTTCCACACAAATTGTGAAATTTTTTGTTCTAATTCTGTGAAAAATGCCTTTGGTGGTTTAATAGGGATTGCACTGAATCTGCAGATTGCTTTGGGTAGTATAGTCATTTTCACAATGTTGATTCTTCCAATCCAAGAACATGGTATATCTCTCCATCTGTTTGTACCATCTTTAATTTCTTTCATCAGTGTCTTATAGTTTTCTGCATACAGGTCTTTTGTCTCCTTAGGTAGGTTTATTCCTAGGTATTTTCTCTTTTTGGTGCAATGGTAAATGGGAGTGTTTCCTTATTTTCTCTTTCAGATTTTTCATTATTAGTGTATAGGAATGCAAGAGATTTCTGTGCATTAATTTTGTATCCTGCTACTTTACCAAATTCATTGATTAGCTCTAGTAGTTTTCTGGTAGCATCTTTAGGATTCTCTACGTATAGTATCATGTCATCTGCAAACAGTGACAGTTTTACTTCTTCTTTTCCAACTTGGATTCCATTTATTTCTTTTTCTTCTCTGATTGCTGTGGCTAAAACTTCCAAAACTATGTTGAATAACAGTGGTGAGAGTGGGCAACCTTGTCTTGTTCCTGATCTTAGAGGAAATGCTTTCAGTTTTTCACCATGGAGAATGATGTTGACTGTGGGTTTGTCATATATGGCCTTATTATATGTTGAGATAGGTTCCCTCTATGCCTACTTTCTGCAGAGTTTTTATCATAAATGGGTGTTGAATTTTGTCAAAAGCTTTTTCTGCATCTACTGAGATTATCATATGGTTTTTATCCTTCAGTTTGTTAATATGGTGTATCACATTGAATGATTTGCATATACTGAAGAATCCTTGCATTCCTGGGATAAACCCCACTTGATCATGGTGTATGAACCTTTTAATGTGCTGTTGGATTCTGTTTGCTAGTATTTTGTTGTGAATTTTTCTATCTATGTTCATCAGAGATATTGGCCTGTAGTTTTCTTTTTTTGTGACATCTTTGCCTGGCTTTGGTATCAGGGTGATGGTGGTCTTATAGAATGAGTTTGGGAGTGTTCCTCTCTCTGCTATATTTTGGAAGAGTTTGAGAAGGATAGGTGTTAGCTCTTCTCTAAATGTTTGATAGAATTCACCTGTGAAGCCCACCTCCTGGGCTTTTGTTTGTTGGAAGATTTTTAATCACAGTTTCAATTTCAGTGCTTGGGATTGCTCTGTTCATATTTTCTATTTCTTCCTGGTTCAGTCTCGGAAGGTTGTGCTTTTCTAAGAATTTGTCCATTTCTTCCAGGTTGTCTGTTTTATTGGCATATAGTTGCTTGTAGCAATCTCTCATGATCCTTGGTATTTCTGCCGTGTCAGTGGTTACTTCTTTTTCATTTCTAATTCTGTTGATTTGAGTCTTCTCCCTTTTTTTCTTGATGAGTCTGGCTAATGGTTTATCAATTTTGTTTCTTTTCAAAGAACCAGCTTTTATTGATCTTTGCTATTGTTTACTTCATTTCTTTTTCATTTATTTCTGACCTGATCTTTATGATTTCTTTCCTTCTGTTAACTTTGGGGGTTTTTTTGTTCTTCTTTCTCTAATTGCTCAGGTGTAATGTTAGGTTGTTTATTTGAGATGTTTCTTGTTTCTTGAGGTAGGATTTTATTGCTATAAACTTCCCTGTTAGAACTGCTTTTGCTGCATCCCATAGGTTTTGGGTTGTTGTGTTTTCATTGTCATTTGTCTCTAGGTATTTTTTGATTTCCTCTTTGGTTTCTGCAGTGATCTCTTGGTTATTTAGTAGTGTATTGTTTAGCCTCCATGTGTTTCTATTTTTTTACAGTTTTTTTCCTGTAATTGATATGTAGTCTCATAGCGTTGTGGTCAGAAGAGATACTTGATACGATTTCAATTTTCTTTAAAAAGTCAAACTTTTTAAGGTCCTACATGATTTGGGCCCTGCCTTCACTTCCCTAAATAGACCTACTACTCTCTTCTTTTTTCACCCACCAGCTTTATTGGTTTTCTTTCTGTTCCTGTACTGTGCCAATCTCATTCCACTTTGAGGCCTCCTCCCTTGCTTTGCCTCTGTCAGGAACATTCTCACCCCCAAGCCCCTGACATGAATGGCTCCTTCTTACCCTCGGCAATTTGGCTGAAATATCAGAGGGTCCTCCCCAACCTCTTACCTAAAGTAGCTTCTCTCCTACTCACTCGCCCATTAAGTTATCGCACTTAACCCTATTTGAAATCACATCACTTATTTCTTCATTTGTTTATTGTTTGTCACCCCCTACCAAAGGTAAGCTCCAAGCGATGTAGGCTCTTATCCAGTCACTGTTATATCCCTAATGCCTAGAAGACTGCCCAGCACAAAGTTGGTACTCAATAAAACATTTCCCAAATAATGAATTTTGATGATTCAAACAAGGTAGTTTCAATGGTAGGAGGACTAACAAATGAATGAGTAGTAAAGGAAAAGAAATAGAAAATATAGATTTCTTTTACAAAGCATGATTGTGAGAAGAAAGGTAGAACAAAATTTGGGAAAAGACCAGGGTTGTTGAAGGGCCAACAGAAGAGGAGAAAAACTTGCTTCTTAATTTCCTCTATATCAAGGACCCCTTTCAGAATTGAGCAAAAGCCCTAGGTCATTACCCCAGGAAAATGCAAACACATACAAAACTTTACAAACAATTCCAGGGGGTTCAAGAACTCCCCAAAGTTCTTGTACTCCAGGTTAAGAATTCTTACAGTATAAACACAATAACAATTCCTAAGACATGTGTTAATGTTAACTAAAGGACAAAGGCCAATAAGCTAGTAAGAGGAAACCCAGGTAAAGGGTGAGCACTGTCCTTTGAGACAAGACAGAAAAAAGCAAGGTCAGGTGACGATTTAGATGAGAAGGGGTTGAAATCTGAAGAAGTTCCTGCCTGGCAGAATTTTAATTTTTCAGTGAAACAGGAGTTAAGATCACATGCTAAAAAGTATCATCAGTGTTGAGCAAAATATAATATGTGCTCAACAAATGTCTATTGAATATTTTGATAGACTAATTGAAAATACTAGAGTATCTTTTTTTTTTTTTTTTTTCTTTTAAAAGAAAATTAAGCAGTTTAAATTTTATTGACCTCCTGGTTTTTTAAAAAAAGTTAAATTTAAGGTCACACCTCTAAGTTCGATGCATTATATACAGATCGTGCAGAGTATGACTATGAAGAGATACAAATTAGTCCACGCCGAAAAAGATTTACTAGGGTACAGAATCATTTTCATAAATACATATAAAATTCTTGTGAAGATAGAAGAGGACTGACTCTTCAGGTTTTCTGAGACACTTTTCAAAGTGATTCAAGGCACAAAATGTGCACTATTGTGAATACATACATGTGCCTCTAATACAGCCCATCAAAGATTTGGCTTCATGACTTACAAAACTAAATGTACTGAAATGAGATTCTGCTTCTTAGCTGAAAAACCACAGAACCTATAAACATCATGTAGATAATTACTCCAAAATATGGAGATACAAATACAAGCACTTTATTTGAAAAAGCAAACACAAAAGATAGGTGTAAATTCAAAGTGTTTAAATGCTTCCATTCTGAATAATTCAGTTAAGAACCTATACAGGTTTGTTCCCAGAAGCTAATGCATCAATCACTAGTCTCCACTAAGGAAAATGAATTCTAAAAATTAACATGGTTTTCAACAATTCAAATTTCACTATTTATATAAAAACCTAGAGAGACCAATAATATCCAATAGCTTCAAAAGCTAAGCTAAAGACTTTTTGATGTAATCAATTTACCGATGTTTGTCCAGGTCTGTTTAATATATACACAAGGAAAATACACTCACTATAATTTCTTATAAAATAGCAAGTAAGGAGTAGATGTAGGAGATGTAGAAGGGGAAAGAGAATTCAAAAAGTCCTTCTCTTCAGTAACTTTCACTTCAGAATCATCAAAAAGCAACCACTTCCCCTCATACTCCTTTAAGCTTTGCACTACATATGAAATTTTGTTTTCAAAACCACTCATGTTAATGCCTGTTTGGTCACTGGATTCCTTGTTTCTATCAGATTCATGGGTCCCATTAGTATTGTTAGCCTCAGAATTTCTATTTTCAGCAAATGCTGTACTGGCAACTTTATCAGGATTAGATGCTTTGTTGTATAACTCATAATCTGCTTTACTCTTTTGTCCTCCAAGAAGTCCAATAGCTTCTACATTTTTTTTGTTCAAAACTTTACTTGGCTGGGTATTTCCACTGACTCTAATCGACACTTCTTCATCGTCATAGTTTTCGACCACACCCCTTGCTTCCTCCTCATTCAATGGTTCTGGCTTACCTATCTCACACATTTGGTCGATCACAAAATTTTCCTTATCTAGTTCTAAACTATTAAGGTCAGTGACTTTAACAGAAGCAGTATAATGCCCACTACTAATTGTAATGCCACTATGCATCACAACTGCAAATAATCCATAGCTGTCATTGGTTGGCTTTGTGCTCCATTCTTCTAGTGACAGTTTAAGAGGTGTCAGTAAAGGAGTGTTGATCTTGGAAAGTCCACCACCATAACAATCAAACTCCAAGCCACTAGCAGCAAAGCACTTCAAATGAATAGTTATAACTTCAGGCATTTTGTCAAACAAAAGACTTCGTTCAGCTTCAGTATAATGATGGCAATTTTCACAGAAATATTTATCTTCTCCTACAATCCTCTCCACTGAAGCAAACTGTGAAATTGCCCATCTCAGGGTCTTCATTTCTGTTTTTGGCTCTGGAGAAATTTCAGAACTCTCCTCTACTTTGGAAAGCTCATCTTCTTGCACTGGTACACTGATGTCTTGAAAATCTTCTCTTCTTTCTGTTAAACTTTCACATTCTAAGCAACGAGTCCTTAATACCAGCTGACCTTGAAATAATTTCTCCACTAGCTCAAAACCAATTTGCTCTGCACCTTTGTTTATGGGCTTAACTTCATTAACAGGCATAACATTATTCCCTGGAGATTCAAGTCCACAACCATTAGCTGTATTATCATTCTCATACTTCCCCAAGTCCTCTTCAAGATCATATTCATTTTCTTTAGATTGTCCTTTGGATTCTTGGTTTGTTGTTATTTTACCCAGACTACAGAATTTAGAAATAATGCTGGGTTGCTTAGCTGCAGACTTTAACCAGTTTATTTTAACTCTTGATTTCTTTTGTGAGGGTCTTGCACTTTCATTTTCAGAAATGTACTTGGGGATTATTTTAGCAGGAATATCTAATGAATCAACTGTAGCTTTTCTTTTTGATCTGGTTTGTCTCTGGTTTTCTTCCAAAGACTGGTGTTCCTTAGAGACTTTAACTTTTTTCTTCATGTTACCAAATTCAGTGTCACTTTTTCTTTTCCCATTTACTTTTGGCAATTTTTCTTTATAGTCTTCAGAATGCCTCATATTGTCCATCTCCATGCTGTTATTACCACTCACTTCCTCTTTCTGATGTTTTTCTTCTACCTTAGTAGATAACTCTGCCACATTTTTTTCTTTTTTTAGGAGTTGGCATGTTTCTTGAATGTTTCCCAAAATACACTGTAATACTTCCTGTGCATCATGCTGTAGATATCCTTCATACATAGGGTTGAGTTCCCTGAGTGTGTTAAGTAGTCGCCTTGGCTGAGTAGCAAGTTCATCAGTATATTTCTCTGGATTTAAGAGAAAACTAGCCTGAAGCTGTTCGACTGAAATGATCAAGGACTGTAAGCTGCATATTAGTTCATAACTTGCTGAAGAATCTTCTTTGCAATTTCCCTTATCTTTTTGACTGGCTTCATCTTTTAGGGCTTCTTTCTTCCTTGAAATAATATTAAATAAGTGCTTCACTCCAGATTTAAAACCAGGACAAAAATATAATACCTGAAGTATACTATTAAGATAACAAGTATTGCCGAGATTATTCAGTCCCACAAACGGTAACAAGTTTTCTCTCTTCTCACAGTTGACAGGTGAGGACTGTGCTGCAGGAACAACTTGATCAATTTCAGATCCTCTATATTCAGAAGTTTTTTCTTCATTTTCTTGAGAATCTGTGAAATCCAAGGCTCTCTTGGTTTCCTTTTTCTGAAAAAACTTCAAGGAAAGTCTGTTTTTTTTTGATGGACTACCTCTTGAAAGCCCATTATTTTCACTAGGTATGACACCGGGCATTTTCTCTTCAAATCCCAAGGAGTTGACAAAAATTAATTTATACAGGGACCTTGTAATCACCAATCATATCTAAAATATAACATTTTACCAGGTGCCGTATCTTCTATACCATTTCTTGCTCCTGGCTGTCCTTATCACTGGGGGTTGTTACATCAAAAATGTTTCTCCCGTAACTCTGGTCATGGCCCAGAGCGAGGTCCGCGGCAGTGACGCCGACGAGTCTAACCGGGCTGACGGCGGGTGCGACAGGTGAGCCCCTGCCCCGAGCTCGCGGGGGCCCGCGACCCACGGAAAAGCTGGCCGGATCGCCCTCCCCGCAGGGGAGTGACCATTCGCTCTCAAGAGCGGGAACCCGGGCTGCCGCTCGGTCCTGCCTGGCGCCGGCAACGACTACATCCCCGAAGCGGCGCCCGACCGAGCCCGCCCCCGTCCCCGCCCCGGGACGGCAAGGAGCGCCAGAAGCGGCTCCGCTCGCCCGGCGCCCGAACCGCTGGGGTCTTCCTCACTCCACCGCCGACGGTAACTTGGCGCGTTTCTAGAGTATCTTATATAGGATTCTGAAATCTGGTTCCACAAAAGGTCAACTTGTTTTCTTTTTAGAAAATTGTCTCCAAAAGTTTAGACTGAAAGACACTTTGAAGTAGGAAGGAATAGCTTCACTAACAGAAGGATGTAGAAAACCACATAAAATTTTATGAATAATTTTGAGGTGGGTTCTGTATTTATAAAAAATAAGTGAATAAATGTTTTGGGAATTCACTTCAAACAAAACAGTAAGGTCACTTGTTTAACCTTTCTTAAAAATAAATAATCTCTCCAGTCATTCCATCCAAACCCAAGCTCCTCACTTCTCTTCAATCCAGACTGTATTGTGAAGAAATAACTTGCCCTTTTTAAGGAGCATAAAACAATGGCCTTAGGAGAAGAATCATTTATCACTTCCTCTTGGAAACATAAGAAGGGGGTCAAAGAGTTGTTGTCAAGAGGCTTTTCAGAACCAAAGGAATTTAATATAGACTGACATAAATAGCAATAACTAAGACAAATAGAACTACCTTACTAACCAGCACACTTCAAGAGATTATATGGGGTGTGTGTACAAGAAAATTCACAGCAGTGTTCCTCATATTTACCAAAAACCATAGAAACCCTAGTGTCCACCAACAGTAGGTAAATTGTGGTATACTCTTACAATGGAACACCAAACAACAAACTAACTACAAGCAATAAAAAGGATCAATCTTAAAGACAATGTTGAGTAACGAAGCAAAATACAAAGGAAAACTTAGCACAATCCCATCTACATAAAGTTCAAAAACAAGCCAAACTAGAAAGTGCATGATCACATACAAAGATGGTGAAACTACAAGGAAAAGCAAGGAAGTGGCTATCAGAGAAGTCATGAAAGGGGACAAGGAGGAGCGTGTGATGGGAAAAGGGAATGAATAACAACACCTGCTCTAACTGCCTTTGTATGTGGAGTACTTTTAAAAGCAAATGATCCTAAAACAAACTGAAAAAGAAGCACCTGAAAAAAAAGACAGAGAGGCCAGAGAACGTCTACATCTGCTGGGCCATAAGCAGTGATTTTTTTCAGAAGGTAAACAAGATTTATTTTGGAAGCTGCCATTAAATAATGCTAAAGTGTATACTGTTTAAAATAAATATATCATTAATGTACCTTCCTAGTTATTACCCACTAATTAAGACTAAGTGGCTTAGTTCACTCATTAATTAACATACAAACAAAAATCAGTTTTATCCTGGAGGCAGATCTGAATAATGTAACACTTTCCTTTCATAGTTATAACTAACGTATTTTCTTCTAGTTGCAACCCGATTGTTCTCCTATTTATTTCCTTACAGTTTAGAGAAAAAAAAAAGTGTGCTTGAAATTCTGAAAACCACTAGAGGAAATTTAAAACAACGAATATCGTGAGATATAATGGCCTTTAGTGGAAAAAGGAAAACAAACAGAGACCCTGTGTCATCTATGCAACGTTTCCTGAAATCGCTATCCTTGACTTTATTTAAAGAAAAAAAAAGTGTATTCCTATGCGTGTTTAGGTATCAGCTCCCTGATCGCCGCAGAGTTATTCAATTTAAACCTCAAGTACTTTTTCAAAGGAAAGCCAGCGTACCCTGCCTTTCTGGTGTATAATTTCTACAGTAATTATATGAGATTTTCATGCAATTGCCTACGCAATCTCGGCCCTTCACCTCGCAAAGTCTATAAAGTGGCTTAGAAGTGAGAGGCTGGGAGTCAGGAAGAGCCAGGTTAAACTCCCAAATCTCTGGCTTCCAAATTCCTCAGCTCCACTCCAGAGCGTTTCTAAACAGAACAGTCCCTGCAACGACCAAGCAGAGAGCCACGGCAGGAAGCGAAGCGGTCACCATAGGAACTGGGCTCAACCCTAAGCTCCCGAGAAACAACAACAGGGGCAAAGTTTGCTCCTGGCGGGCTTCCCTGGACCGCAACTCTGCCCGCTACCGCCCCTCACAGCGACTCCAACAGCCAATACCCACCTCAGGGGTCGCCCTCAGCCCCCAACACCCGCCACACCAGCCCCCTGCAGCTGCCCTCTCAGAGGCCTTCTGGCCCAGGAGATGTTTTTACCCCAACACGGCGCATCCCCGCGCTTCTACCTGGGGCTGCGGGTCCCTCCCCGGGCTTCTCGGCCCGCCGTCCTCTCCGGAGCTCATCCCGGCGACTGCCAGGACTCCGCCTCCGCCAGGGATCCAGGTCCCTCGAGGTCTCCATCCTCCGCCCCTTTCCTCTCCCTTCCCATCCCAAATCAACCTGGCCCCGCCCCGGGGGTCGGAGGGAGGCGGGACCCGGCGGGAAGGAGGCGGGGGCGGTTAGCGCCGGCCTGCGCCGCCGTCGGCCCCGCCCTCACGCTCTGTACCTGAGGGGGCTCGTCCTCCACCTCCCCGGCGCCTTCACTCCGCTTCCGTACAGCGCGCCCCCTGTGCGCACGCGTACCTGGCACGACCCTCCCTCTCGCGGGGACTACAAGCCGCGCGCGCGCACCCACGCACGTAGCGACGCGTAAGTCCTCCTGTCCGCCTTACAGGGCGCTTGAGGATAAGGCCTCTTCCTGGTCCATCCGCGCCGCGCAGGCGCACGCCCACGCAGCGTCTAGACCCCCCCCCCCCCGAGCGTCCCGTCTCCTAGTAACCAGCCGCTATCCCCTTTCCCAAGACTTTTTCCTTATTCCCTGGGGGCGGCGACCGCACCTGAGTGGAATGCGCATGCGCAGGGCTCTATTCCCTCCGGCTGCCTTCAGTTAGCTCTGGGACACCTGCTGCTTTGCTGCCGCTTTTTTGTGCTATTTTCCCCAGGAATCGGGTACCATTCTGGACCCGCGTTCAGTGAATTCGTTACTCCGCAGAGTTGCTCTTGGGCGCTGGGAGGGTGGTGCGCTCTCGGTCCGCGGTCAGGGGCCTGTTTGCGGGGAACCTCCCGGGTCGGGTGCTGCTGCTTGCAGCCTCGGGGGAGAGACTGGCCTGTTGGGGTGAGTGCCCGCAGCCTGCAGTCTGGGGAGCCTGCGGACCCCGAGCCCCGTCCGCCCGGCACCATCCAGTCTGGGTTGAATCTGGGAGTGACAGAACTAATGATGACAGCGCAGGTTCCTGACCGGTATGCCTTCTCCACAAGCCAGGCCTTCTCCAAGTCCCCTTTGAAGAAAAACTGATTATGGTTAACAAAAAAAAAGAAATATCATTTGATATTTAATATTGTACAGATTCTGCTCCTGTTTAATACCGTTTAAACTTGTCCTCTCAATTAGGAGCCTTCAGTCTGGGAACACTCATTTAACTTAACCAGGTGTAATATTATTTTTGGCCATCCAACTATGTTAATATTGACCACATTACCTAAAAATGAAGAAATGAACTTTTTAGGGAAAAAGAATGAGAATTGCATTATTCTGCCAAATTTTTGGAGCTCAGCTGGAAAGGAAATATTGTCTTTTTAACATTTCTTAATGTTTAACATGTTCCAACTTTTCTTAAGTAACCCAAGGGCTTCTGAACTCTAATGGTGGCTTTATCTCCCTGTCTTTTCCTACAGATGAAATAGATAAACTAGGTTTTCATAGCTGTTCTCTGATGATCTTGGTATAGTATTCGCCTGTGTATTTCAAAAGTAATCTCACATTTGAAGAGACTAACAGTTCCTGTTTTTGCCAGGTGAGTACTCATTTTTTTCCCACAATGTATTTTGACAGGCATAAATAAATTTTATGTTAGAACAAATTTCACAGAAGTGCATTTAAATATGTGCTATATGTTTTTCCAATCTCTGCTGATTTTTTTATGCCAGTACATTTTATTTGTTATTTGTGCCAGTACATTTTCTCATATTTTGTAGCAATATTTTCAGATATCATATACTTTGTAAGTATAGCTAGATACTAAAAAATTAAATCGTGTCCCTGTTATTTTAGATAAAGAAGTCAGAGGTCCCAAGAGATACATTTCCTGTGAAATATAATTATACCTAACTGACAAAATAAGTTACAAAGAAGCATGAGCTCTCAAAGACCATCCTGAAAAGTTATTTGAGGGAAAACAAAGTGTAATCTCATTTCCTCTTAAAATACTAAGATTATTTTGAATAAAATGTTCTCATGATCTAGCATTATTGAAAAGAAATGGGGAAAAATGTACAAAACTCTTAAGATGGAGTTGAAGGCTTGTGGGGAGAAGGGGATTGTTAATATAGGAGGTAGGAAAGTACTTCCTTCAGGGAAAAAATTAGAAGAGTTTAAGCATTTATGTACGCCACCTAGATGTTACTAAAGAGTCTTTGGAAAGAATGTAGGGAAAAGATCATTTTTAAAGCCAGACCAGGGCGTGAAGAGTTTCCTTTCTTTTCCTATCAAGGACTGTTGACTTCCTCCCTCAGCCCAAGAAAGTGAAGATTTTCTTCCCTCTGTGGAAACCCAAAGAGTGCTGAGTGCCCCATCCTGCCCCACCTAATCCTTTTATAGCACCTGAGCTCTCTCCCTTGTAATAGATACTCCTGTGCAAGTCTAAGATCGGGTTTCTCCATCATTTCACAAGCTTCGCTACGAAAACCTCTATTTCGCCTTCTTTCTTCCTCGGTACCTCCCTGGTCCCCTTAAAAAAAAATTATACACATGTTAAGCTGCTTTTTGCTGTTCTGCAGCTAACTGATGCTCTGTTCATTTTTTTTTTAATTGGATAGTTTGTATTAATATATCTTCAAGCTCACTGTTCTTTCCTTTTGCAGTGTTACTCCCATCCACGATATTTTTCATGTCTGATTTGTATTTTTCATCTCTGGATTCCAGTTTGATTTTTTTTTTTAATGTCTTTCATTTCTCACTTCATCATGCCCATGCTTTGGGAAATATGGAATATATTTAAAATAGCTGTTGTATACTAATTCTATCATCTGTCTCATTCTTGGCATTGTTTCTATTAACCGATTTTTTTTCCTCCTGGTTATGCATCACATTCTTCTGCTTGTTTTCATGCCTGGTGAGTTTTTATTGGCTGCCAGACGTTGCAGATTTGACATTGTTGGGTGCTGGAGGTTTTGGTTTTGGTTTTTCTTTAAACACATTTAGGCTTTGTTCTGAGATGCAGTAAGTTTACTTGGAAACAGTTTGATCCTTTAGAGCTGCCCTGTTGAAAATAGTAACCACTAGCTACATGTGGCTATTTGAATTTGTGTTAATAAAATTAAATAAAATTTAAAATTTAGTTCCTCATTTGTATTCTGTATATTTCAAATTCCAACATCCAGCTTGCATCGGTCGTTCAGCAGTAGAATTCTCGCCTGCCAACATCCACACGTGGCTAGTGGCTACTATATTAGGCAGTCCATATAGGATATTTCCATCATTGCAAAAAGTCCTGTTGGACAGACCTGCTTTAGAAGCTTGCTTTTAAGCTTTGTTAGATCCAAAATAGTCTTTATTTAGGGCTAATTTGACCCCATTACGGAGGCAATACCTTTCTGAGGAGTCTATTCAATGTCCAGTATATTAAGAGTTCTTTCTACTCTGACTGGTGAGAACTCTATTCTTGGCCCTGTGTAGGCTCTAAGTACTATTCTGCCTTCTCCTTTTTGGTGTTTTTTTCCCCAGGGCTCAATAGTTTTTTTACATACATACACTGATCAGTATTCAGCCAAAGAATTGTGGGGAATCTTCTGCAGATCTCTGGAGCTCGCTCTCTCACCGCACCTCTCTCCTCTCTCCACAAATTCTAGCCATCTTGGCCTCTGCAAACTCTGAAGTCTGTCTTCTCAGTTCACTGAAGTGACCAGACTCAATCTGGATTCCCCTTCCTTGTGCTGAAGCCTAAAATTTCCAGGCACTGAGCGCTCATAGGACTTAACCTTATCTCCTTTCTCTTAGGGATCACTCTCCTGTACTACCTATTGTCCAGTATCTAAAAACCATTGTTTCATGTGTTTTGTCTGTTTTTAAGATGTTTAAGGCATGAGGATAAATCTGGTCCATGTTACTCCATCCTGGACAGAAGCAGAAGTCAGTTAGCTCCACTAATCATCCCCATCAGAAGTGGTTTGCAATTCAGAAATTGCTTCAGGCTGAGGGAACTGTCAGTGCCTGGGCCCTGAAGCAGAAGAGGGCCCTGAGGCATGTGCTGGAGGAACAGCAATGAGGTCATGGGGCGGGGGCAGAGTGGAGAGGAGAAGAGTTTGGGATGACAGAATGTTACTGGTGTATCTGTTTCCTGTTGCTGCTGTAACAGTTTGGCACAAATGTGGTAGCTTTAAGCAACACCAATTTATTATCTTACAGTCCTGGAGGTTAGAATCCAAAATGGATCTCACGGGGCTAATAGTGAGATGTCAGCAGGGCTGCATTCCTTCTGGAGGTTCTAGGGGAGCATCTGTTTTCTTGCCTTTCCAGCTGCTACAGGCTGCCCGCTTTGCTTATGAGCTTGTGGTCCCCTTCTATCTTCAAAGCCAGCGATGGCCAGTCATCACTCTAACAGTGACATTCCTGTCTGTCCCTCACTTTTTCTTCTTTTTTCTTTTTTTGCTGCACTGAGCGGCTTCTGAGATCTTAGTTCCCCAACCAGGGATCGAACCCAGGCCCTTGGCAGTGAGAGTGCCAAGTCCTAACCACTGGACCGCCAGGGAATTCCCCCCTCCCTCACTTATAAAGACCCTTGTGATTATATTCGTAGCCACCAATTAGCCCAGGGTTATCTCCCCACCTCAAGGTAGGTTGATTGGCAACCTTAATTCCCCCTTGCCATGTAACAGAACATTCACAGGTTGTGGGGATTAGGATGTGGACTTCTTTGGGGACCATTCTTCTGCCTACCACAGCTGGAGACTTGTTAGGTAGAGAATTTGGCTTTACTCTGTGATGGGAAGTAACTAGAGCGTGTTGAGCAGAGGATGGATGTGATCTGGTTTATGTTTTAAAAGGCTCATTCCAGATACAGTTAGAAGAACAAACAGTGGGGAGGCATAGGTAAGGGTAGAAACAGAAACAGGATTCATTGAAGGATTGGATGTGGAATGTGAGGTAGGAATTAAAAATTACTCCATCAGCAATGCACAAGGTTTCCTGCATTCTACTAAATACTCGGTGCTACCCACCTTTTTGCCATTCTGATGGTAGCAAACTTGTATTTCTCTGATTTCTAATAAGTTTGAACATCGCTTTATGCACACATTATCTTTTGAGGATTCTCCAATCTGTGAATTATGTCTCTCTATCCTTTGCCCATTTTTCTAATGGGTTTCCTTTTTCCTTGTTAATTCATAGTTGTTCTTGTTATACTTTAGCTATAAATCCCTTGTCAAATTGGACACCACATCTTCCAGTCCTTTCTCCGTCTTCCGAACTTTGTTTACAGTTTCTTTTTTTTTTTTTTTGAATTTTATTTTATTTATTTTTTTATCCAGCAGGTTCTTATTAGTCATCAATTTTATACACATCAGTGTATACATGTCAATCCCAATCGCCCAATTCATCACACCACCACCACCACCCCCCTGCCGCTTTCCCCCTTGGTGACCATACGTTTGTTCTCTACATCTGTGTCTCAATTTCTGCCCTGCAAACTGGTTCACCTGTACCATTTTTCTAGGTTCCACATATATGAGTTAATATACGATATTTGTTTTTCTCTTTCTGACTTACTTCACTCTGTATGACAGTCTCTAGATCCATCCACATCTCAACAAATAACCCAATTTCGTTCCTTTTTATGGCTGAGTAATATTCCATTGTATATATGTACCACATCTTCTTTATCCATTCATCTGTTGGTGGGCATTTAGGTTGCTTCCATGACCTCGCTACTGTAAATAGTGCTGCAATGAACATTGGGGTGCATGTGTCTTTTTGAATTATGGTTTTCTCTGGGTATATGCCCAGTAGTGGGATTGCTGGATCATATGGTAATTCTATTTTTAGTTTTTTAAGGAACCTCCATACTGTTCTCCATAGTGGCTGTATCGATTTACGTTCCCACCAACAGTGCAAGAGGGTTCCCTTTTCTCCACACCCTCTCCAGCATTTGTTGTTTGTAGATTTTCTGATGATGGCCATTCTGACTGGTGTGAGGTGATACCTCATTGTAGTTTTGATTTGCATTTCTCTAATAATTAGTGATGTTGAGCAGCTTTTCATGTGCTTCTTGGCCATCTGTATGTCCTCTTTGGTGAAATGTCTATTTACGTCTTCTGCCCATTTTTGGATTGGGTTGTTTGTTTTTTTAATATTGAGCTGCATGAGCTATTTATATATTTTGGAGATTAATCCTTTGTCTATTGATTCGTTTGCAAATATTTTCTCCCATTCTGAGGGTTGTCTTTTCATCTTGTTTATGGTTTCCTTTGCTGTGCAAAAGCTTTGAAGTTTCATTAGATCCCATTTGTTTATTTTTGTTTTTATTTCCATTACTCTAGGAGGTGGATCAAAAAAGATCTTGCTGTGATTTATGTCAAAGAGTGTTCTTCTTATATTTTCCTCTAAGAGTTTTATAGTGTCCAGTCTTACATTTACATCTCTAATCCATATTGAGTTTATTTTTGTGTATGGTGTTAGGGAGTGTTCTAATTTCATTCTTTTACATGCAGCTGTCCAGTTTTCCCAGCACCACTTATTGAAGAGACTGTCTTTTCTCCATTGTATATCGTTGCCTCCTTTGTCATGGATTAGTTGAACATAGGTGCAGGGGTTTATCTCTGGGCTTTCTATCCTGTTCCATTGATCTATATTTCTGTTTTTGTGCCAGTACCATATTGTCTTGATTACTGTAGCTTTCTGGTACAGTCTGAAGTCAGGGAGTTTGATTCCTCCAGCTCCGTTTTTTTCCCTCAAGACTGCTTGGGCTATTCGGGGTCTTTTGTGTCTCCATACAAATTTAAAAATTTTTTGTTTTAGTTCCATAAAAAATGCCATTGGTAATTTGATAGGGATTGCATTGAATCTGTAGATTACTTAGGGTAGTATAGTCATTTTCACAATATTGATTCTTCCAATCCAAGAACATGGTATATCTCTCCATCTGTTGGTATCATCTTTAATTCCTTTCATCAGTGTCTTATAGTTTTCTGCATAAAGGTCTTTTGTCTCCTTAGGTAGGTTTATTCCTAGGTATTTTATTCTTTTTGTTGCAGTGGTAAATGGGAGTGTTTCCTTATTTTCTCTTTCAGATTTTTCATCATTAGTGTATAGGAATGCAAGAGATTTCTGTGCATTAATTTTGTATCCTGCATCTTTACCAAATTCATTGATTAGCTCTAGTAGCATCTTTAGGATTCTCTATGTATAGTATCATGTCATCTGCAAACAGTGACAGTTTTACTTCTTCTTTTCCAATTTGTATTCCTCTTATTTCTTTTTCTTCTCTGATTGCCATGGCTAGGACTTCCAAAACTATGTTGAATAACAGTGGTGAGAGTGGACATCCTTGTCTTGTTTCTGATCTTAGAGGAAATGCTTTCAGTTTTTCACCATTGAGAATGATGTTTGCTCTGGGTTTGTTGTATATGTCGTTTATTATGTTGAGGAGGTTCCCTCTATGCCCACTTCATGGAGAGTTTTTATCATAAATGGGTGTTGAATTTTGTCAAAAGCTTTTTCTGCGTCTATTGAGATGATCATATAGTTTTTATTCTTCAATTTGTTAATATGGTGTATCACATTGATTGATTTGCGTATATTGAAGAATCCTTGCATCCCTGGGATAAATCCCACTTGATCATGGTGTATGATCCTTTTAATGCGTTGTTGGATTCTGTTTGCTAGTATTTTGTTAAGGATTTTTGCATCTATATTCATCAGTGATATTGGTCTTTAATTTTCTTTTTTTGTAGTATCTTTGTCTGGTTTTGGTATCAGGGTGACGGTGGCCTCATAGAATGAATTTGGGAATGTTCCTTCCTCCGCAATTTTTGGAAGAGTTTGAGAAGGATAGGTGTTAGCTCTTCTCTAAATGTTTGATAGAATTCACCTGTGAAGCCATCTGGTCCTGGACTTTTGTTTGTTGGAAGATTTTTAATCACAGTTTCAATTTCATTACTTGTGATTGTTCTGTTCATATTTTCTATTTTTTCCTGGTTCAGTCTTGGAAGGTTATACCTTGCTAAGAATTTGTCCATTTCTTCTAGGTTGTCCATTTTATTGGCATAGAGTTGCTTGTAGTAGTCTCTTAGGATGCTTTGTATTTCTCCGGTGTCTGTTGTAACTTCTCCTTTTTCGTTTCTAATTTTATTGATTTGAGTCCTCTCCCTGTTTTTCTTGATGAGTCTGGCTAATGTTTTATCAATTTTGTTTATCTTCTCAAAGAACCAGCTTTTAGTTTTATTGATCTTTGCTATTGTTTTCTTTGTTTCTATTTCATTTATTTCTGCTCTGATCTTTATGATTTCTTTCCTTCTGCTAACTTTGGGTTTTATTTGTTCTTCTTTCTCTAGTTGCTTTAGGTGTAAGGTTAGATTGTTTATTTGAAATTTTTCTAGTTTCTTGAGGTAGGCTTGTATAGCTATAAACTTCCCTCTTAGAACTGCTTTTGCTGCATCCCATAGGTTTTGGATCGTCGTGTTTTCATTGTCATTTGTCTCTAGGTATTTTTTGATTTCCTCTTTGATTTCTTCAGTGATCTCTTGATTATTTAGTAACGTATTGTTTAGCCTCCATGTGTTTGTGTTTTTTTACGTTTTTTTTCATTGTAATACATTTCTAATCTCATAACGTTGTGGTCAGAAAAGATGCTTGATATGATTTCAATTTTCTTAAATTTACTGAGGCTTGATTTGTGACGAAAGATGTGATCTATCCTAGAGAATGTTCCATGCGCACTTGAGAAGAAAGTGTAATCTGCTGTTTTTGGATGGAATGTCCTATAAATATCAACGAAATCTATCTGGTCTATTGTGTCATTTAAAGCTTCTGTTTCCTTATTTATTTTCATTTTAGATGATCTGTCCATTGGTGTATGTGAGGTGTTAAAGTCCCCCACTATTATTGTGTTACTGTCGATTTCCTCTTTTATAGCTGTTAGCAGTTGCCTTATGTATTGAGGTGCTCCTATGTTGGGTGCATATATATTTATAATTGTTCTATCTTCTTCTTGGATTGATCCCTTGGTCGTTATGTGGTGTCCTTCCTTGTCTCTTGTAACAGTCTTTATTTTAAAGTCTATTTTAACTGATATGAGCATTGCTACTCCACCTTTCTTTTGATTTCCATTTGCATGGAATATCTGTTTCCATCCCCTCACTTTCAGTCTGTATGTGTCCCTAGGTCTGAAGTGGGTCTCTTGTAGGCAACATATATATGGGTCTTGTTTTTGTATCCATTCAGCGAACCTGTGTCTTTTGGTTGGAGCATTTAATGCATTCACATTTAAGGTAATTATCGATATGTATGTTCCTATGACCATTTTCTTAATTGTTTTGGGTTTGTTTTTGTAGGTCCTTTTCTTCTCTTTTGTTTCCCACTTAGAGAAGTTCCTTTAGCATTTGTTGTAGAGCTGGTTTGGTGGTGCTGAATTCTCTTAGCTTTTGCTTGTCTGTAAAGCTTTGATTTCTCCATCGAATCTGAATGAGATCCTTGTTGGGTAGAGTAATCTTGGTTGTAGGTTCTTCCCTTTCATCACTTTCAGTATATCATGCCACTTCCTTCTGGCTTGTAGAGTTTCTGCTGAGAAATCAGCTGTTAACCTTATGGGAGTTCCCTTGTATGTTATTTGTCGTTTTTCCCTCACTGGTTTCAATAATTTTTCTTCGTCTTTAATTTTTGCCAATTTGATTACTATGTGTCTCGGCATGTTTCTCCTTGGGATTTTCCTGTATGGGACTCTCTGCGCTTCCTGGACTTAGGTGGCTATTTCCTATCCCATGTTAGGGAAGTTTTCGACTATAATCTCTTCAAATATTTTCTCGGGTCCTTTCTCTCTCTCTTCTCCTTCTGGGACCCCTATAATGCGAATGTTGTTGTGTTTAGTGTTTTCCCAGGGGTCTCTTAGGCTGTCTTCATTTCTTTTCATTCTTTTTTCTTTATTCTGTTCCGCAGCAGTGAATTCCACCATTCTGTCTTCCAGGTCACTTATCAGTTCTGCCTCAGTTATTCTGCTATTGATTCCTTCTAGTGTATTTTTCATTTCAGTTATTGTATTGTTCATCTCTGTTTGTTTGTTCTTAATTCTTCTAGGTGTTTGTTCTTTAATCCTTCTACGTCTTTGTTAAACATTTCTTGCATCTTCTCGATCTTTGCCTCCAGTCTTATTCCAAGGTCCTGGATCATCTTCACTATCATTATTCTGAATTCTTTTTCAGGAAGGTTGCCTATCTCCACTTCATTTAGTTGTTTTTCTAGGGTTTTATCTTGTTCCTTCATCTGGTACATAGCCCTCTGCCTTTTCATCTTGTCTCTCTTTCTGTGAAGGTGGTTTTTGTTCCACAGCCTTCAGGATTGTAGTTCTTCTTGCTTCTGCTGTCTGCCCTCTGGTGGATGAGGCTGTCGAAGCGGCTTGTGTAAGTTTCCTGATGGGAGGGACCGGTGGTGGGTAGAGCTGACTGTTGCTCTGGTGGGCAGAGCTCAGTAAAAGTTTAATCCACTTGACTGCTGATGGGTGGGGCTGGGTTCCCTCCCTGTTGGTTGTTTGGCCTGAGGCAACCCAACACTGGAGCCTACCTGAGCTCCTTGGTGGGGCTAATGACAGACTCTGGAAGGGCTCACGCCAAGGAGTACTTCCCAGAACTTCTGCTGCCAGTGTCCTTGTCCTCCCGGTGAGACACAGCCACCTCTCGCCTCTTCAGGAGACCCTCCAACACTAGCAGGTAGGTCTGGTTCAGTCTCCCCTGGGGTCACTGCTCCTTCCCCTGGGTCCCAGTGTGCACACTACTTTGTGTGTGCCCTCCAAGAGTGGAGTCTCTGTTTCCCCCAGTCCTGTCAAAGTCCTGCAATGAAATCCCACTAGCCTTCAAAGTCTGATTCTCTAGGAATTCCTCCTCCCGTTGCCGGACCCCCATGTTGGGAAGCGTGATGTGGGGCTCAGAACCTTCACTCCAGTGGGTGGACTTCTGTGGGTGTTCTCCAGTTTGTGAGTCACCCACCCAGCAGTTATGGGATTTGATTTTATTGTGATTGTGCCCCTTCTACCGTCTCATTGTGGCTTCTCCTTTGTCTTTGGATGTGGGGCATCTTTTTTGGTGAGTTCCAGTGTCTTTCTGTTGATGATTGTTCAGCAGTTAGTTGTGATTCTGGTGTTCTCGCAAGAGGGAGTGAGAGCACGTCCTTCTACTCCGCCATCTTGGTTCAGGGCCTCCTGTTTACAGTTTCTTTATTGAACAGAAGTTCTTAATTGTGAGTGGTCAGATCCATATGTTTTCTTACTTATTGTTTAAACTTTCTAGTTCTTATTCTAGAAATCCTTCTCCACCCTATGGTGACAAATACATTGTCTTACATTTTAAAAACTGCATTTATGGTTCTACCATTCACATTTAGGTCTTTACTTCATTAGGAGTCCACTTTGGTATATGAGGTAGGGATCTTGCTTTGTTTTTGTCCACATAGTGAGCCAGCATTCACAGTACTATCATACTAAACTTAGTCTCTTCTATCCCCTTTGCTGTATGATGCCACCTTTATCATATGTGAAGCTCCTGCACATACCTATATCCATGCTGGAGCTCTGTCATGTTTTATTAGTCATTTATTTGTTCCTGCACCTGTACTACACTGTTTTTGTTACTTTGACTTTGTAGCATATCTTAAAATCTGGTAAGGCAAGTCTCTGTGCTTTTTGTGTGTGTATGTCCAAATTTATTTAGCTCTTTATAGATCTTTATTCTTCTATATGCATACAAGATTTCTTTTCAATGGCAACCAAAATACTAGGTCAGAGATGCCCCCAATAGACTTCTTCTCCCTTCCTGTCCTCAAGATCCCAGAGAAGTTAAGGTGAGACTCATAGGGCCAAATCTAACCTATTGCATTTCATTCCTTCTCAGTCCCTCTGTTAGAGTGAAGTTTAATGTGCCAGTTGGTAATTATATATATTACCATTATTTTACCCTCTGTCAATTTCAAATGTGGTATGTTTTATAGTTTTGTTAGTATTTTCTTTTTAATTTTTTTTTTTTAATTTGGTTGCACCAGGTCTTAGTTGTGGCAGGCAGGCTCCTTAGTTGTGGCACATGGGCTCCTTAGTTGTGGCATGTGAACTGTTAGTTGCAGCATGCATATGGGATCTAGTTCCCTGACCAGGGATTGAACCCGGGCCCCCTGCATTGGGAGCGTGGAGTCTTAACCATTGCACCACCAGGGAAGTCCCTTTAATTTTTTTTTAACTTTGTATTTTGAAAAAGTTTTAAACATATAGAAGTTTAGCAAAAATAATACACTGAACAATTTTTTATCCTTTCCCACCTAGAGTCATTAATGTTTTGCATATGTTACTTTCTCTCTGTATCTATCTCTCGCTAGATAATTTGAAAGCAAGTTGTAGATATGATCCTTTACCCCTTTGTCAGCATGTTATCTCCTGAGACCAAGGACATTCACTAATATAACCACAATACAATTATCCCAATCAGGGGATTTAACAGTGATGCAACATTATTATCTAATAAACCATCCACATTCAAATTGTCCAGTTGTCCAAGAAGTGGCCTTTGTAGTACATTTCCTCCACGTTCCAGCCCACCCTACCTCCCAATTCAGGATCATTGACTACATTTGGAAATCATGTCTCTTTAGTATCCTTTAATCTGGAGCAGTTCCTCAACTTCTCTTTGTCTTTCATACATTGACATTTTTGAGTACAGGTTATTTATTTTATATAATGTCTCTCAATTTGGGTTTATCTGGTTGTTTCCTCATGATTAGATTCAACTTATGCATTTTTGAGAGGAGTGTTTCCCTTTTAAGTAATCAAAGAGGAGGAACCAAAGAACAGAATAAACTCACTTTTACTCATTTGAAGGTAGTATTGGATATTCACTTGATGAGAAAAAAATTCATCTTCAATTTCCAAATCTAAGAAACAGGTATTTGTTATACTAACAATATTTGAGTAACTACTATGTTTAGGATACTACAGTAGACCCTGGACTCTGTTCTGTTACAGATTAAACACTGATATTCAATCACGAATATGGATAAACAAGGTTTCAAGATGATATCTTTAGAAATCTTCTGTCAGTAAATGATTAGGGCTTGATGGGGATGGAATTGTAAACTCATAAAAGATAACTCCAGTACCTAAATATTAAAGAAATACATTCTAAAAGATGGGTAAGTGCTTTCATTCACAGCTGTGGAGTGGGTTCCAGATCTCAAGTTGCTGCTAGAGCTTCTTCAGTAGATCACTGTTCTCTAACAAGCTCTGGTCCCTTCTGCCATTCTGGTCAACTCTGCTTACCAAATTCCTGACCATCTTTCAAAGCCCAACCCTGACATAGGCCCCCTCCTTTCACAACCTTTCCAAGCCCCTCCCTCCATGTTGCATGCTCATCTCTCTAAGCAGATTGGGCATTGGTAATAAAAAGTACTGTATCTTTATTGGACATCTTTTTTTTTCTTTAGTTTTTTTGTATTGTGGTAAAATACATGTAACATAAAATGTAGCATCTTAGCCATTCTTAGGTGTATAGTTCAGTGTATTAAATATATTCATAATGTTGTGCTGTCATCACCACCATTTATCTCCAGAACTCTTTTCATCTTGTAAAACTGAAAGTCTATACCCCTTAAACAACAGCTCCCCATGGCAACCACCATTCTACTTTCTGTCTCTATGATTTTGACTTCTAGGTACCTCATGTAAGTAGAGTCATACAGGATTTGTCTTTATGAGTTATTTCACTTAGCATAATGTGCTCAAGGTTCATCACGTTTTAGCATATTGCAGAATTTCCTCCTTTTTAATGCTGAATATTTCATCATATTTATATACCACATTTTGCTTACCTATGATCCATCGAGGGACACTTGAGTTGCTTCCACATTTTAGCTATTGTGAATAATAGCTTATGTTATTTGTACATGAGTGTACAAATATGTCTTCAAGACCCAGAAGTTGGTTTGCTGGATTGTATGGTAATTCTATTTTTAATTATTTGAGGATCTGCCACACTGTTTTCCACAGCAGCTGTACCATTGAACATTCCCACCAATAGTGCATAACGGTTTGAATTTCGGGCTTCCCTGGTGGCGTAGTTGTTAAGAATCCGCCTGCCAGTGCAGGGGACACGGGTTCGAGCCCTGGTCTGGGAAGATCCCACATGCCGCAGAGCAACTAAGCCCGTGCTCCACAACTCCTGAGCCTCTGCTCTAGAGCCCACGAGCCACAACTACTGAAGCCCACGTGCCACAACTACTTAAGGCTGCGTGCCTAGAGCCCATGCTCTGCAACAAGAGAAGCCACCACAGTGAGAAGCCCACGCACCACAACAAAGAGTAGCCCCCACTCGCCGCAACTAGAGAAAGCCCACGTGCAGCAACAAAGACCCAATGCAGCCAAAAATAATTAATTTTTTTAAAAAAATGGTTTGAATTTCTCCACATCTTCAACAACACTTGTTATTTTCTGTTTGTTTTTTTTTTTAATAGTAGCTATCCTAATGGTTGTGAGGCCGTATCTAATTGGTAGCTGTGATCTGAATTTCCCTAATTATTAGTGATGGTGAGCATTTTTTTCATGTAATTGTTGGCCATTCATATATCTTCTCTGGAGAAATGGCTGTTCAAGTCCTTTGCCAAATTTTGAATTGGATTATTTTGTTGTTGTTGAGTTTCAGTTCTCTGTATATTCTGGGTATTAGTCCCTTATCATATATATGGTTTGCAAATATTTTCTCCTTCTGTGGGTTGCCTTTATACTCTCAAGTGTCTATTAATGCACAAAATTTATATATTCTCATAAGTTCCAACTTGCCTATTTTTTCTTTTGTTGCCTCTGCCTTTGGTGGCGTATTCAAATCATTGCAAATCCATCAGGAAGCTTTTGCCTTATGTTTTCTTTTAAAAGTTAGAGCTTTAGGTCTTACATTTAGGTCTTTGATCCATCTTGCATTAGTTTTTGTATATGGTATTAGGTAAGGGTCCAACTTCATTCTTCTGCATGTGGATATCCAGTTTTCCCAGCACATTTTGTTGAAAAGGCTGCCCTTTCCCCCACTGAATGGTCGGAGCAGTCATAGGTCTATTCAGATTTTCGTTTCTTATTGACTTAGTCTTGGTAGGTTTTGTGTTTCTAGAAATTTGTCCATTCAGCTAGGATATCCAATTTGTTGGCATACAGTTGTTCATAGCGCTCTCTTGTAATACTTTTTATTTCTGTAGAATCAGTAGTAATGTCCCCTTTCATTTCTGATTTAGTAATTTGAGTTTTCTTAGTCCATCGAGGTAAAGTTTGTCAATTTTGTTGCTCTTTTCAAAAACTACTTTTGGTTTAATTGATTATACGCTATTGTTTTTCTGTTCTCTACTCCATTTATCTCTGCTCTAGTCTTTATTGTTTCCTTCCTTCTGCTAGTAATGGGTTTAGTTTCTTCTTCTTTTTCTAGTTCATTAAGCTGTAAAGTTTGTTGATTTGAGATCTTTCTTGTTTTTTTAATGCAAGTATTTATAACTATAAATTCCCCCCTTAGTACTGATTTTGCTTCATCCCATAAGTTTGATATGTTGTGTTTTTGTTTATCTTCATCTCTAAGTATTTTTTAAAATTTCCCTTGTGATTTCTTTGATCCATTGGTTGTTTAAGCGTATACTGTTTAATTTCCACAAATATGTGAATTTTCCTGTTTTACTTCTGTTGTTGATTTCTGACTTCATCCCATTGTGGTCAGAGAAGATACTTTGTATGATATCCATACTTTGTATGATATCCATCTTTTTAAATCTACTGAGACTTAGTTTGTGGCCTAACATATGGTCTATCCTGGAAAATGTCCCCTTGAGAAGAATATGTATCCTGTTGTTGTTGGGTGGAGTGTTCTGTATGTGTTTGTTAGCTCTAGTCAGTTTATTGTGTTGTTTAAATCCTTTTTTTCCTTGCTTGTGTCCTGTCTGGTTGTTCTCTCCATTATTGAGAGTTGAGTTTTGAAATCTCCAACTATTATTGTAGAACTGTCTATTTCTCCCTTCATTTCTGTCAGTTTTTCCTTCATTATTTTGATAGTGTATTATTAGGTGTGTAAATGTTTACAGTTGTTTGGGCAGCTTTTTTTTTCTTTTCAGAACACCTAGCAGAGTGTTTGGCCTTCAGTAATTATTTCTTTAATCCATTAATAATAAATTAAAAGTTTTTGATAATAAGAATGATAGACAGGACTAAGTAGAGAAGTTCTATTATTTTCTGCCAGGTGATGAAACGTAACATCTAGTAAATTCGTTTTAAAAAAAAGACTTTCGGAGGATCTGTAGAACCTGCAAACCCTTCCACAAAGAAAATGTAAACACTGAGAGGTGGAAGGCGATTTTACTTTATATTTTTGGCATCATCACCATGAAATTTCATTAAAACAAACATTGCCGTGAAGTTAGTTGAAATTCCCACTGTATTCACTTGTAACAATTTTTTCCCCAAGCAATCAAGTTGAAGAAACATCTCCACTACTTAAAGAGGGACCTGCAAACTATTTTTATTTAGCTGTCCCAATGGGATTTTCTCTTAGTAAATCTGCTACTCAGGTATCTGCTCTGCGTATGGATTCAAAAGTGGATGATCACTTAATGCAAGGGACTGAGAAAAGCAAACTGGAACCAGTGACTCAGTTATTTCAAAACACCAAGAAAATAAGATTAGAAGACACAAACCAAGAAAACTTTACAAGGAGCAAAGATACTGGCACAGGATCTCTTTCGGAGAAAGCCTTGGGTTCAGTGGTGTATGTTAAAGAAAGTGATGGAATAGAAATGATAGACGTGGAATGAAGTTATTTGTGTATGTTACCAAAGAAACCAAAAATTGCTTTTGACTAAGAGGGCCTGTTGAATGAGAACTTAACCTTATTATGAAAACCTAACAAAATGAAGGAAGACGATTGCTTATTTTTCACTATTTATGAATCACTGTAGATTGCACTTTTTGATGATACATATTCAGAAAAGTTGCTTTAGAGAGAAGAAGCTTTCCAAAATTCAAAGAAGATTTCTCTGGTATTACATTCTGTCCTTGTCAAAAAATCAGAGTTTTTGTGTAACAGTATTTAAATGGCACCAAAACATTTTAATTATAATGTATTTCTCTAACAAATGATCAAAAACCCAAACACTGCCCAAACAATTTGACATCAGTATTTCACATGATTTCTGGTGTACTGATTTTGTGTGTTGAAATTCCAGTTAGCGATTTTGCTTCAGAATACTTTATCTTCTTGCATTTTTGCATGTCTGTTCTGTTAAAGATCACTGGCAGCTAAACTCAAAGACCAGTAAGTTACGTACCTTGAGAAGCATTTCACATTTCAAATCATCCTTTTAAAACTTTTTTTTCACCCACGTGGAATTCATTTCAGAGTTCACAAAATAGTTTTTTCTAAGTGTAATAATTTATCTTGCAGATGTTACCATTTTATACCACCAATATTTAAGAAAACAATCTAGTTGTTAAAAAAAATTCTTGTTTTGTATATATCAGTTTGCAATTCTTATTAAAACATCTAGTAGTTTGAAACAGCAGTATTGTCCCAAGTAATGTAAGCTGAAGTTAAAAACCATTTGTGTCTGGACATATAATGACTTATAAATATTTCTATTATGTATGTTTTGAACATTTTCCTGTACTTTAATATTTACTGGTGATCTCTAATGCTCAATTGAGTAATCTCCTTAATATTCATAAAGGAAAAAGGCATATTCAAAGAGGAAAAGGCATCTTCTTTTAGGAGAAGAAATATTTTGTAAATCAGAAAAAAACCAAACAGATGTCATGTATTTGTAGAGTTAAAAAAAGAAAAAACAACATTGAATGGGATGTAAGCCACTAAGGTAATGCTCTTTATCATTTATAGAACATAATTCTTTGGGAGAGAAAAAATACACAAATCATTCATTTGTTCACCTAGCCTGGCACTGTGCTTGGTGCTCAGGATACAGTGGTGAATAAATTACCACTACCTTCATAGTGCTTACTGTCTGTCTACCAGGGAAGGTAGAACATCAGACAGTAATTATATAAGATACAAATTGTGATGTGCCATGAAGAAAAAGTTAAATTTCAGAGAGACAGAAGAGGAGACATAACACATAAACTTGACTTTTAATTGTGGGAACTAGGAAGGCTTCTCTGAGGACGTGACATGTATAGCTTTTGCAGGGACATGGTTGTCCAAGTGAGGTGATGGTGATGGTCGAGGTATATCGAGAAGGGGACAGAGTCCAGGTGAAGTTTGGCAGGACAGACTGATGGTCTTAAAGTGGGAAATGAGGAAAAAGAAAGGGTTTCTAGTAAAAAAAAAAAAAAACAGAAACAAAAAAGCTAGATGCATGGAGGTTCCCTGGGGGAAAGAGCTCGGGAGCATGGGTTTTGGGCATACCTGTTTGTAAGGCAGACAGTTCTATGTATGGAATGAAAAAATACGAATTTTGAAGTTGTATACAGAAATGGTATCTAAAGCTAGGGGAATGAAAGAGGTTGCTTATGGTGAATGTATAGTGTGAGATAAAGCAACTACAACATTTAGGAGCTGGTCAGCGCAGGGGGAGCTGGCTAAGGGGACTGAAGAGTTGGCAGAGTTGGTGGAAAACCAAGACAGGATAATGTCAAGATTGCCCACAAAAGTCTTTAAGGTGGAGGCAGTCAACTGAAAGGGTAGATGAGGACTTGAAAGGTCCACTGGATCTAGCAACATGAATGGCACCAGTGACCTTAGCAAAACCACTTTTTTCTTTAATAGGGACTTGGCTCAAATATTTACAGACTGGTTTTTCACCTCCATGAATGTCCAACAGGACATTTGATAGTGTGTTGGACGCTGAATTTGGGATGTCCTTCATTGTATGTGATGCCCCATGCATTGCAGGATGTCAAATGTCGTAGCACAATCCAGTCATTGAGATGATAACAAATGCAAACATTAGTTACTCTGATTGAGAACTATTGCTGCTAAGACATCAGAGAATTGGAATCCCCAAATCCAAGCCAAGCCATAGTTTTAGCAGCACACCTGGGAATGGAAATCCACAAAGACTTCCTGGAAGGGGTGGAATGGAAAAAGTTTAATCAGGACAACAGCCTCACTTAGGTGTTTATTTGTTTTATGGAAGAATTCTACAAGCAGAATCCTAAAGTGAACATTCTTCAGAGTTCTACTATTGTTTCTGATGAGAAACTTCCCATATAAAAATAATATAGTTCAGGAGAAATAAGGATGTTAGGAGACCTTAGATTCAACATACCTATAAAATAAGACCTATAATACATGCATTGGTATTGCATCTAATGGTGTTGTCATTGATGCCAGTAATAATAGTTATCATTTACTGAGCTGGTGTGTAACTGGCTTAGTTGAGATTCCCTGGAAGCTGCTCGAGACAAGGACCCAGATGCACATGATTCTTGAGAGTGTGCTCTTTAAGGTAAGCCTGTAAGGGAGTCAGGGAAGCGAAGGAATCAACGAAGAATGAGCACTCAGACAAATTCATGGCCTGACTCACAAGGTGCTCTGGAGGGATCATACTGCAGAGTTGTCCCACTGTCCCACTTTGAGGCAGGGGTGGGACTCTTGTAGCCCTAGGCCAGTCAGGCATTGGTTGCCACCTCCAAGCCAACGTGGGGAGGCTGGTGGGCAGGGAGGCAGGGTGAATCACTCTGGTGTGCCTGTGCCTGCTAGCTCCTTCATTCACACCAGCTGGAGAATGGATGATGAATTAAGGGTAAAGGGGACCAGGGTGGGGTGCTCACAGTCTTTACTACAATGCCGGACACCTAACATATATTATTTTCCTTTTATTTTGAAACAACCTCAAATTTACAGCAAAGTTGCAAGCATGGTACAAAGGCCTTTCCCTCTCCTCCCAACCATTTGAGAGTTAAGTAGCTGACCTAATTCTCCATCATCCCTGAACACTTTTTTAATGATTTAAAGAATTTTATTATTTTTTTAGATAAATTTTTAAAATTGAGATATAATTGACATATGACATTACATTAGTTCCAGGTGTGCAACATAATGATTTCATATATATTGCAAAATGATCACTGTAAGAAGTTAACATCTATCAACACATAGTTATTTTTCTTCCTTGTGATGAGAACTTTTAAGATATATTCACTTAGCAACTTTCAAGTATACAGTACAGTATTTTTATAGTCACCATGCTGTACATTTACATCTCCAGAACTTATAACTGGAAGTTTGTACATTTTGATCATCTTCACCCATTTTGCTCACCCTGCCAAAAGCCCTTTTGATGGAATAACAGGACAGAATCCATGTTGGAGTAGGTTGGAAAACGAATGGGAAGTGAGGAAGTGGATACTGGATGTGTAGCAACTCCACAAAGAAGCTCAACTCTGAAGGGGAGTAGACAGGATGAGAGATGGAAGATGAGATGGAGGTCGTGTTTGAGTGTCAGCAGAAGGATCCAGTGGAGAAGCTGAAGAAGTAGGAGAGGGGTTAAGGATAACCACAGGATGGAAGTCTAGGAGCAGGGAGGACAGATCCATTCTTGAAAAACACTTCGCTAGGAAATTAGGGGGGAAAAAAATTGTACCACCTCAGATTCCAGAGAAATGGAATTTAGAAAGATGTGATATAAGCAAAGGGCAACAGAATTGCGTGGCTCTTTTTAATGATAACTTGGAAAACTCCTACTGGGACTAACTCTGCACAGAATCCATTCCCACCTGCATAATCCAAGAAAGACTAATTACTCAGAGTGACTTCAATCAAGAGGGTAATAGTAAATAAATAAGGAGCCACTGTGTCTTTATTGTAGCTTTATATGGAGCCCGGGTCATGGTATCGGCATCACCCAATTGTGAACACTGGATGCTTCTTACTCCAAGATGCAAGTCCTGATGGTTTCTATTCTAAGCCAAAGGAGAGATTGATTTCTGTCGAAGACTGAAAAAGATGACCACAAATTCTTTGGGCTCCTCTCATCAAGAGGTGGGGTCCATTTCTCCACCCCTTGACTCTGGGCTGCCTTTGCTGGTGCTTTGGACAACAGAATGTGGCCAAAGTGCTCCTTCCAAGGCTAGCCCTGAACGGAGGTGCCCCAGCAGCCAGCCAGCACCAGCCGCCAAGGGCGTGAATAAGGCCGTCCTGGACCTCCCCGCTCAGCCAACCTGTGCTGAATGAAGGAAGCCACGTGAGCAAGCCTTGACCATATAAATGTTAGAATAAATCGTTGTGTTAAGCCACTGGCGTTTGAGGCCGTTTGTTACGCCGCTATAGTTACCTGGAACTTTGCCTGCCGGGGGAATTTCCCATCTGGCTAAGCCACAAGGATTTTCTTGCCAGCTGCACCGAGGGACACCCCAAGTGGTAACGTTCATTGCCCTCAGTGTGTTTGTTCTCCAACCCACTCCTTCCTACCTGTTACCATCTCTGTATTGGGAATACCAGCGTTTATTCCTTTAAGTGCCATTTATCTTTTAAAACCGATTTTAGTTTCGTCCCCTTCCAAGTGGAGTTGCCTGCCCTTTGGACTATCAGACGTGCAAAGCCCCGCGCAATGCCTGGATGTTCAGTAAAGAACATCCGACCCGACTGCTCTGGGTACCAGGCGGGCTCCCCTCCAGACTGACTCAACCCCGCTCCTACCAGTTCCCCGCTAACGCTCTGGGCTGTCACGCGGGGAACCTCCATTTGCCCTGGAGCTCTAGGCCTTTCGATACTGTTGATACTATTATTCGAACGTGGGCAGCGTCCCTGCCTCTCCTCTGGTTCGGCACCGGCTCGGCCGGTCGTAAGGACCCTCCGCACCCCCCCGGCCCCGCCCCCACGCAGCGCTTCCGGTGCCCCGCCCCCCGCGGGCCGGGGCGGCGGGCGGGGCGGCAGCGTGCGCAGGCGGACGGGCTTCTGGGTCGCACGCGTCCTTACCCCACGGGACCGCGCGCGGCTTGGCCGCGACCGGAAGCCTCAGGTGCGTGAAACCGGAGGCGGGGCGGGGCGGGGCAGGCGGCGTGGGCCCCGAGGACAGGCAGCTGGCGGGGACCTGAGACCCTGGGGCGGGGCGCATGGCTGGCGCTGCAGGCCCTGAAGTGTCCGGTCAGCGCTTGGGAAGACCTAGCTCCATGGTTAGAAACGGATTATCCGCAACACAGGAGGGTCAAAAAACTAGACACGTTGGGTGCCAGCCCTGTGCGCGCCCACCGAGAACCAAAAAGGCGAAGTCAAACAGGCACACGGCCGTCCTGAGACTGGATAAGTTATGTACCAAGAGGTGGCAAGATGGCAAGATAAAACTTGGGGAGGATTTTTTGAAGGAGCTGGGCCTGCCTAGGAGGGTAGGTGGGATCCTGTTATTTTTGCTTTCTGTTCGATGATGGAGAAGCAGGTTTGGTAAATTCAAAGTGGTGGTAGCTAAGTGTCCCCCCCCAGAACATGGAAATATGATCGTCCTCTGATTAAAAAACGATAAAAATTAATAATTTAAAGGTAAGAGTAGAGATATGCTAAGTTAAAGAGACAAAATTTTATCCGGCCTTCAGGACTTGACAGTATCCTGACAACTAAAAAAAGACTGTACATCATGCAGCTGGAGGTCTGATCTGTTTTTGAAGCATGGAGTAAAAGAGAGGTGCGCCTGACCGGATGAATCCAGGCCTCCTCTGGGAGAGACAGGGTGTCCTGGCGTTAACAGCGGGATCTCTCCAGAGCCCAGGAGCTGAGAGGTGATTTCCTCAAGGCTCATTCCACCAGACATTGAAGTCGTATAACTCCATCCTTTTGTCCGGATTCTGTATTCACCAAGCAAACTTATGATAAGAGAGAGTAGTTGGACAGGCCGATCTGAATATCCGGTTGATAGCCTATAGTTCTCTTTGTAAATTAATAAATTGGCATTCAGGTTTTCTCAGACATCCCTGTGTTCCCACTTTTTCTCACTCTTTGTGTGATTCTTTCTTGTCCTACGAGGCTCAGTGGAAATGTTACATCCTCACAGGGTCCTATTTGTTTATATGTTCAGGTGCCTAGAACAGTTTCTGGCACATAGTAGGCACTCAGCCTAACTCCCTCGACTTTCAGTCTGCTTTTCTTTCTTTTTTTTTTAATTGGAGTATAGTTGCTTTACACTGTTGTGTTAGTCTGTGCTGTACAGAAAAGTGAATCAGCTATACGTATACATATATCCCCTCTTTTTTGAATTTCCTTCCCATTTAGGTCACCAAAGAGCACTGAGTAGAGTCCCCTGTGCTATACAGTCGGTTCTCATTAGTTATCTGTTTTATACATAGTAGTGTATATATGTCAGTCCCAATCTATCCCACCCCCCCTTTCCCCCTTGGTGTCCATACGTTTGTTCTCTACATCTCTGTTGCTATTTCTGCTTTGCAAATACGGTCATCTGTACCATTTTTCTAGATTCCACATATATATGTTAATATACGATATTTGTTTTTCTCTTTCTGACTTACTCAGTCTGCTTTTCTGGTCACTTTTTTTTTTTTTTTTTTTAATAAATTTATTTATTTATTTATTTATTTATTTATGGCTGTGTTGGGTCTTCGTTTCTATGCGAGGGCTTTCTCCAGTTGCGGCGAGTGGGGGCCACTCCTCATCGCGGTGCGCGGGCCTCTCACTGTCGCGGCCTTTCCCGTTGCGGAGCACAGGCTCCAGACGCGCAGGCTCAGCAGTTGTGGCTCACGGGCTCAGTTGCTCCGCGGCATGTGGGATCTTCCCAGACCAGGGCTCGAACCCGTGTCCCCTGCATTGGCAGGCAGATTCTCAACCACTGCGCCACCAGGGAAGCCCTCTGGTCACTTTTTTGATGAAGCCTAGCCTGACAACCCTATATGAAATTGCAGCCTGGGGACTTCCCTGGTGGTTCAGTGGTTAAGGCTTGGTGCTTCCACTGCAGGGGGCATGGGTTCGATTCCTGGTAGGGGAACAAAGATCCAGCATGCCTCGTGGCCAAAATAAATGAATGAATGAATAAATAAATAATAAATTAAATTAAATTAAATAGCAGCCCGGTTCCTCTCACATACACGTTTCCTATGTTCCCTTTCCTCTTTCATATGGTCCTCATCACCTTCCTTGATTTGGTTCACTGATGAATCCCAAGTGCCAAGAACAACGCCTGTCGTGTAGTAGATGCAAAATCTCTTGAATTAATATCTTTGCTGTGTTTCGCTCACACCGTATCCACAATGCCTGGATGAATACAGATATTTTTAGCACTATTAATACATTAATTGGATCAATTCTGGAGCCCTTAGTTAACATCTGTTCAGCTCGGTGCCATTGGCTGCTGGTAGCCAAAGACTCTTAAGTTCAATGCAGTCAAAATGGACCAGTTATCTTCACCCCATATCCCCTCTTCCTATGAAATCTGTCCTAGGAAATGTCACCTCTTTCCACCCATTTCCCAGGCCAGAAGTCTGGGTATGCATAAAATTAATAAAAGAGCTAACATCCTGTGTACTTTCTATGTGCCAGGCACTCTTATAAGCACTTTACATGTATTAGTTCATTTAATCCTGATATGAGACCCATCGTTACCCACATATTACAGATAAGGGATCTGCGGCACAGAAAAGTCAACTAATCTGCCTTAGCTGGGAAGAGACAGAGTTGGGATTTGAATGCTGCCTCGTAATCATTATACCATAAAGGACATGACCCTTGACTTCTTTCTCTCACCCTCACTGAACCAATTACCAAGTATCAGGATTTTCCCTGCTTAAATCTCTAGGCAATGTCTCTGAAGTATAAATCTGTAAAACTCTTCAGCACCTCCTCATCACCCTCAGGGTGAAGTTCAAGTATTTAACATGGATTTTTTTTTTTTTTTTTTTGGCCCGAGGCTTGTGGGATCTTAGTTCCCGGACCAGGGATCAAACCCGTGCCCCCTGCAGTGAAAGCACAGAGTCCTAACCACTAGACCGCCAGGGAAGTCCCTAACATGGATTTTAAGTCTCTTCGTAATCTGATCTCTACTTCTGCCTCCTTATCTCTTGCAGCTCCCCATTCCTGCACTCTTAAATACCAGCCAATTGAATTAAATTCTTCGAATTCTTTGAATGGGTCTTCTTTTCCTCCAAGCTATTGTACTGTGTTGGAATACTTTTCCTTACCCCTTCTATGTCTCAACATCAATGTCACTTCCAATGATAAGAGGGTTAAATGGCCTTCTAATGTACTTACCCTGTCATAGCACTTATGACACCCTATTTTAATTATCACCTTCCTTGCTTTTTAGTGTCTCCCACTAAATAGTGAGTTCCTTGAAGGCAAGGACCAGTCTGTGACCTTAATGTCCTCATGTCCATCCCTTCTCAGTGTCTGCTACCCTCGTTCAGTCCCTTGTTATCTCTAGCTGGGACAATTGCAGGGGTCGGTGAAGCCGTCTCCCTGCCCCTAGTCTATCTGTTTTTAATCCATGCTCAACACTGCCAGCAGAAGCAGTTTTGTATAATGGCTGACGTAACACTTTCCTACTTAAAACACCTCACTAGATCCAGCTGCTTTTAGAAAAAGGCCAAATGCTTTAGAATTACATGAATTTGTCTCCTCCCCTTCTTTATTCTACCTTGTGCCTAGCAGGCCCTCCATAAACGTTTGTTCAATGAAGGAGGGACTATATCAAATTTGGTCAAACAGAACCAAGAACAAAGAGTTTAACCAAAGAAACGGCATCTGGCTGCAGAGGCTTCCTAGGACAGCACAGCCAAAGATTTCAGTGGAGCTGGAAGACTGGTAGTGGAACTCCTTTGAGGAGGGAGTCCCCAAGACATGCCTTACTGTTGGAGGACTCTCTGTCTTTGCGTTTGCCTGGAACATGCTACTCCCATCAACGTGGTAAAAACCATCAGATTTCGAGACTCGGTTCAAGTATCCCTTCCTCTGTTACACCTCTCCTGACCTTTCTAGATAGAAAGAGTGTAAATTGGTTCAGCTTTTCTGTAGCATAATTTATCAAGATATATCAAGAGTGATGAAAACATGAAGACTTGTTACCCTAGGAATTGTACATCTAGGATGTAACTACAAAAGAATGTGGCCTAGTTCTGGGCTTTAATAACACAGTCCTTGCCAGGTCTTTAACCTAAAGGAAAATTATGACCATTCTAAGAAACGAAATCGGAATAGAATGGTTTCTTTACAACCATAACTAGTCAAAATACTTCTTTATTATAGCTAGTATGTTCAGCCTTTTCATCAGCACTGCTAACACAAATAATGTGTAAAGTGTCAAAACATAATAAAATTGTTCCTAGCCTTTCTATTTAACCTTGCTACTCTGACCACCTCTCCCCTGACTTCAGGGGGTCCATCCTAATTTAATATTGATCTAAATAAAACAGTTAGGCTGCCAGTAAATATGTATCTGAAAGTTAAATAGGAATTATTTTTAAAGTACTACAAGGACGTAATTAAAGCTTTCCAGACAGATGTTCATGAATACATTGTTGATAACATAGAAAAACTAGAGACAATCTAAACTCACAAACTAAGAGATTGGTTGAGTAAACAGTGGTGTATCTGACAGTGGAAGGTAACACGACATTAAAACTGATGTAAAAATAGGTTTAACATTGAATGAAATAAGAGTATGGTTCCACTTTTGGTGGGGAAAAGTGTGTGTGTGTATTTTACACATGCACATAAAAAAATGGGTACACACTAAAGTGTTAATTGGGATTATCTCCAGGTGGTCATGTTATAGTTTCTTTTATTTTGTTCTTTTTGCTTGTCTATATTTTCTCATTTTTCTCAAATAATGTGTATTACCTGTGAATTCAAAATAATTTGTCTTTGAGATATATAATGTATTTTCAGCTTTATTATTTGAAAAATCTGCGCCCTTATTCCATTTCAACTAAAACAATTTGAGGTCTGTATCATTTATTTCCTTTGAGTACTCTGTTGTACAGTTTTTGCTGAAGACTAATGATAAGGCTAAAAGGCAAGAAAAGCAACCAGACTGGATACTTAAATAAGTTTGGATTAAATAACCAAGAACTGATAGCTACAGAATAGAATTTAATTTTCTTTTTCTCAATCATTAATTTGTTTGTCTTCCATTTTTAAAAGCATGCTGATCCCATTTTCAATGAAGAATTGCTTCCAGTTACTTTGTAACCTCAAGGTCCCAGCAGCTGGTTTTAAAGACACAGTTAAAAGTGGGCTCATTTTACAGTCAGTTTCCAATGATGTTTACCAAAACCTGGCTGTAGAAGACTGGATCCATGACCATATGAATCTAGAAGCCAAGCCGGTTCTTTTCTTTTGGAGGAATTCTCCCTCTGTTGTAATTGGTCGGCATCAGAACCCTTGGCAGGAATGTAACCTGAATCTGATGAGAGAAGAAGGTGTAAAACTAGCTCGGAGGAGAAGTGGAGGAGGAACAGTCTACCATGATATGGGTAACATCAACTTGACTTTTTTTACAACCAAAAAAAAGTACGATAGGATGGAAAATCTAAAATTAGTTGTTAAAGCTCTGAAGGCTGTCCAGCCGCAGCTGGATGTGCGGGCTACCAAAAGGTTTGACCTTTTACTTGATGGACAGTTTAAAATCTCAGGAACAGCTTCCAAGATTGGCCAGGCTGCTGCTTATCACCACTGCACTTTGCTATGCAGTACCGATGGGACCTTCTTGTCATCTTTGCTGAAGAGCCCTTACCAAGGGATCAGGACCACCGCCACCGCGAGCACACCTGCCTTAGTAAAAAATCTTATGGAAAAAGATCCCACTCTGACCTGTGAAGCAGTGATAAATGCTATTGCCACAGAGTATGCTACATCTCATCAAATCGATAATCACATTCACCTAATAAACCCAACGGACGAGACACTGTTTCCTGGAATAAACAGCATAGCCAAAGAACTACAGACCTGGGAATGGATATATGGCAAAACTCCAAAGTTCAGTGTAAACACTTCCTTCAGTGTGTTATATGAACATTCACACTTGGAAGTTAAAGTATTCATAGACATAAAGAATGGAAGAATTGAAATCTGTAATATTGAAGCACCTGACCATTGGTTGCCGCTGGAAATACGTGACAAGTTAAATTCAGGTTTTATTGGTAGTAAATTTTGCCCAATTGAAACGACTATGCTTACAAGTATATTACGTAGAACATGTCCAGAAGATGACGAACTACACAGTAAATGGAATATGCTCTGTGAAAAAATTAAGGGAATAATGTGATTCCAAGTAAATTTCTTAACACTGACAGTTTCAATGAGAAAATTAAAATGTTTACAGTACATTGTATGTCTCTTAAAATAAGAAAGACCTCATCTCCTTCAGTAACTTCTCCCTATTTGAAACTGCCTATCACCTACCCTAGTCCATACTTCCCATTGACCTCTAAGATACTCTCTCTCTGTCTTTATTGATTTTAATACCCGGCTGCATTTGTATTTCACCTCCTTCCTCTCTTACCGTCTTGGGGTTGTATACCATATTGGACACTCTGACCTCAGAGTTAGTTCTCTTTCTTACCGCTAGGGAATATAACCCCAGCTTCTTGCCACCTCTGAAACCTTAAACTCTAAAATTCTCCCATTTTTGTTGTTTCCTTATCCTTCCATCCTCTCCCATTAAACCCAGCTTATTGCACTTTTCTAAGCCAATAACTTCTCCTCAAGTCTCTTGCTTCAACTCCATTTCTTACCAGCATTCTCATTTGTTTCTCTTGACCTACCATAGCCACCCTTTTTTTTTTTCCAACAATTGATTTCCACTCCTATACCCAGATGGCAGGCAATGCTAGAAGAAAATTCACATAATCTATAGTTTTCAACTTGTATTTCTTTGTTCTGTTGGTGCCAGATTCGACTCACCTGTTGACTCCCCCTCATTCTTCAGAGGCCTTATTCGTAAATGTTCCCACTCTTCCTAAGCTCAGAATTCCATTACTCTTAATCTGGTCACAAACCTTGATTTATAATTTGAGAGTGGAGGCTTTCAGAAATGAGCTCCTTCAGCGCCCCCGTGTTCTCTACTTCAACTTTTCTCATTTCATTCAATCTCGAAGAATTGGCTTGAGAATTGGCTTGTCGCTTTTTCCTCTCCAGCCTGTTTGTCTGTGCTTTGTATTGTACTATCAGTTATTTATCTCCTTTATCTTGCCTAAGTCTCTCTCGACTTTTACTGGATTTTTAGCCTTAGTGAATAGACATGCTCATGTCTCCCCTTTCCCGAAGACTCCTGCTCAAGGCTTTACTCTGTTTATCTCCATCATTTCGTTGCCAAACTTCTTCAAAGGGTACCACCACTGCCAACCATTTCCTGTCTCTACAGTTCACTCACATACTCCTCTTATTTCTACAGTAGTTTCTACATGTTTATTGAGTGCCTACTCTGTGCCAGGTACTTTGCTAGTTGTTGGATGTTCATGGTGAGTGAAAGTGACATGGTCACTGAGCTTAAGAACTGACAGTTTAGTGGTTTCAAACTTTTTAAAAACTGGAGTAAAAAATGTATTTTATATTGTGCACCAGCACACACATATATTGCCTATACCTAACAAGTTTCACAATACGATGCTTATCCTTTACTACTTAGCTGATATTTTATATTCAATTTTATTTCTTATAAAAATTGACTTTATGACCCATTAATAGGTCAAGACTTGAGTTTTTTAAAACTAGGGAAAGAAATCAGTAAATGCTTACAAGATGAGAAAAGTATGAAAGAAAAGTCCAGGCAGTTAGACAGTACGGGATCCCTAGCTAGAGCGATCAGGGACCTGACGTTGAAGCTGAGCCCTGAGGAATGAGAAGTGGAGCAGGGAGGAGAATAATCTGGATTTACCGGTTATCTATTGCTACATAACAAACCACTCTAAAACTTGGTGGCTTAAAACAACAACAGTCATTTATTCAGTCCAAGATCAAGGTGACAGCAGGTTTGGTTTCTTCTTATTTTTTAAAAAAAATTATTATTTTTTAATTTGGCCACACCTGGCAGCTTGTGGGATCCTAGCTCCCTGACCAGGAATTGAACCCGGGCCCCAACAGTGAAAGCGCCAAGTCCTAACCACTGGACCGACGGAATTCCCAGGTTTGATTTCTTCTGAGGGCTGTCTCCTTGGCTTACAGGTGGCACCTTCTTGCTGTGCCCTCACATAGTCTTTCCTCTGTGTGTGTATCTGTGTCCAGATGTCCATTTCTTATAAGGACACCAGTCATATTGGATTAGGGCCACCCTAAAGACATCATTTTAACTTATTTCTTTGAAGACCTTATTTCCAAACATGGTTACATTCTATGGTACCAGGGGCTGGGATTTCAACGTGTGAATTTCTTAGGGGGGTTGGGGGGGGGGCTGCAGTTTGCATAATTCAACCCATAACAGGGGTTTCAGGACTCAGAGACCTTCAGACATCTTCACTTGAAACAACGTAACACAGTGTTTGGCTATCACATTAATTTCCGTCCTCTTAGGAGATCTCCTTTCATGTATCTCAGTGGATCCAGATCCCATCCTTTTTTTTGAGGGGTTGTGGGGAGCAGGAGTGGACACACAGGGTTTTGCTGCAGCTGGTTATCTCAAAATGGGAGTAGAGCAAGGGAAGGGGATTTTTCAAGTTGCTCCTGGGACAAACACAGGTGCCAGGCTAGCTGTTCTTCATTTGAGGCAGGTTTAATGGGCAGGCCCCACTGTTCTTTGCAATATTAAATACCAAGTAAACACAATTTTGAAGGGGTTGTTCATGGGCCCATTTTTAAGCATTACATTTGTCACAACAACTGAAAATTATTTTCTAAGAAAGGTATAAAAATCCTGATATGATGTGCTTGGTGCAATAAAGCAGCCATGATTTTCTGATACCCTTTGTTTCTCGAGAGAGAGGATGACATCAGGTGAAGGCTGTTAAGGGCTTCAGGTTCCAAAAGGGAAATCTGATGAGCATTCCTGGAACACATGGATTAAAGGCATGTTTTGCAGGTAGATTCTGAAGAACTTTCTGTATGTCTGCATATGAGGATGAAGGGGAGGGAGGAATCAAGAATGACTCCTAGATTTCTTACTTAAGCAACGGGATGGATGGGGGTACACGGGAGCAGCGGGGGAGTGTGTATCCAAAGTTCAGTTGGGGCCTGTTATGTTTGAAATGCTTGTGTGTTTCTGAGATGCCAGGTGAAATGCCAAATAGGCAGCTGAATATGTGAGATTAGAATTCCAAGGAGAAGTCTTGGCTTAATAGGAGTTGACAGCATATAAATAGTATCGTATATCATGAAAATGGATAATTGTGGACTTTTGTAATTCATCTAAAGTTTAAAGTGTTTAGCATCCAAGTCCCCTATGTTTGGGGAATCCTCCAACTTACAAATCTTGGTGGGAGGTGGAGCCCACCTTTTGGATGAGGCCATCAAGAGGATGTGACCGCCAGTTGTCCTTCAAACTGGACCCAGGCAATCAGAGGCTCCTAACCTCCTCCCCTGTCCTTGGAATGTATGTTCTGCCCACTGTTCCTGTACCAGGAGCCCACCGGGTCTGGCTTAACTCAAGCTTTCCCCTGTTGCCATGCAAAGCAGGCTGCCACCGTAAAGGCATTAGAGAAGCTGAGTACCATTTACGGATACCCTTGTCCAATAGACAGTGACTGGGCAGTCACATTTTAAAGGTCATGATATGCAAGTGTAAAACAAAGAATGTTGCCCACCATCCAGCTCTACAGGGATCAAGTCATGAGCCACTGCAGTCGCTGACTGACGGTGCACCCTGAAAGGAATTCAGGACGAAAAACAGGATGAGAACATATATGCTTTGGAAAAACGGGCCCCTTAGATAGTTAGATATATCTCAGGAAGATTTTTAGAGAACCCAGATTCTTGCATCTTCTCATACATAGAAAAAGCACTAACATCATTAACTAATATATCTGTTCCTCATGACCAGCACTAACCTTTTACTGAGTGTATACTTGACTGCACGGTTTCCCTGGCCAAAATCACATATATACTGGCTTCTTCCCCTGTGTCTTGGGGAGCAGTCCCTTCTGGGCTACCAAGAGGCTGTTTCCCAGGCTATAGTCCTCACTAAGTTTTCCAAATAAAACTGAAACTAACAACTCTTATGTTGTACCTTTTTCTTTCAGTCAACATAAGATTGGGTGAAGGAACATGACACTGATGGAGGTTCTGTCTCTCCTACAAGCCACAACCAGCAGAGTTGGTAGAAAGGAAGAATGAAACATTAAAGCAGCAGATTGAATTACTAACAGGTAAAACCACCTTGGCCAGATGGACTGAAGTACTATCCCAGGCTTTAAGACATTTGAGTGATCAACCAGTAGAGCCTGCTGCCCCACAGGCCAGATGGGAGACCCTTCCTTAGACACACGATACCCACAATAAGGTATGGAAATTGGAGGAGACAGCCATTTCCCTCTCACTGTGGATCTACATGCTATGCTGCTGAGAACACCAAGCCCCATCACACCTGGGAAGGGAGTTTGCAATGGGATTTGTAAAGGGACGTCCCACCAAGATGGGTGAGTTACTTTGCATCCCTGTATGAGGAGGAATGACTCATTCTCCACTGGGATGCTGATGTCCTGCTGCAAACCAGACCCATCCAGGTACTATACCTGGAACAGAACACACACCTTTGAAAAAGCGGAGAAGGTGGGAGTCCTGGTCTGGCAGATCCTGCCCCGTCCATCTCCTCACACCTGATAGTGCTTCCTCCCCCAGCCAACACGGAAGGTACACACAACTAGGTCAAGTTCCTAAAGCTGCAGCCACATTAACATCTAATTATCAGGCCACAAGTGTAATTCTTTTTCATTTATTTATTAATTATTTTTTTCCACAAGTGTAATTCTTATTGGGGAAGACCTCCCCATACAAGTTCCTACTAAAAAAAAGGTTACTACCTAGTACCTAGTTTAGGAGAACTCCAATATTTAAAAGGTAGGGTGGAGGAGAGAAGCAAAGTGTGTTACATGGAAGTTGAGATTCAAGAAGGGAGTGGCCAGGGACTTCCCTGGTGGGGCAGTGGTTAAGAATCCGCCTGCCAATGCAGGGGGACATGGGTTTGAGCCCTGGTCCGGGAAGATCCCACATGCCGCGGAGCAACTAAGCCTGTGTGTGCACCACAACTACTGAGCCTGCACTCTAGAGCCCGCGAGCCACAACTACTGAAGCCCATGTGCCTAGAGCCCGTGCTCCGCAACAAGAGAAGCCACCGCAATGAGAAGCCCACTCGCCGCAACGAAGAGTAGCCCCCGCTCGCCGTAACTAGAGAAAGTCTGTGTGCAGCAATGAAGACCCAATGCAGCCAAAAATAAATAAAATACAATATAAATAAATTTTAAAATGCTGTGAATGCAGAACACAATGATAAAAAAAATTTACAAAAAAAAAAAAAAAGAAGGGAGTGGCCAGTTGGGTCTAATACTCCTGAAACAAGTAACATGAGGGTTAGAGTGTCCATTGGATATGGTGGTATGGAGGTCACTGCTGACCTTGATAAGAGCAATTTCAGTGGAGTGACTGGGTAGCCGGATAGAAGTGAATTGAAGTGTGAATAGATGGTGAGGAAAGGGGAAAAAACTGTATAGAGAACTCAGAGAAATTTGTTCATGAAGAACAAAGAAACAGGGTGTATCTATCTGGATGGGAATGTATGTACTGCAGGAACAACCCAGTAGAGAGAGATTGCTCAAAGGACCAAATCCTTGGTCAGGTTAAACCTACTGAAAATGTGGCAACCTTCCTTGTATGTTAGGACTATTAACCCTTTTCCTACATGTTGTAAATTTGATCTCATATGTTTTTAACTTTTTTATGGTTCCCTTTATTCAAGTTTTAAATATTTATATGATCATTTGCTCTTTACTTTCCTTGATAATTCCTGGGTTTTGTGTTATGCTTAGTACATTCAATGGAGTTAAAAAAAAAAAAGTGTTTGGATATTTCATTAGCTCTTTAACCCATTTAGAATAATTTCTCTATGTGGCATAAGGTAGAGATCTAATGTTACCTCTTGCAAACTTTTATTGGCTAGTCTACTTGTTTCCCACTAACTTGAAAGACCTTTATTATCTATTATGTGCCCATACACACATCCACTTTCTCTCAGGTGTGTTTCTGGATTCCTTATTCTGTCCCAGTGACTTATTTGTCCATTCTTATGCCCAAACATTAAAATATATATATATATATATATATATATATATATATATATATATATATATATATAAATATATATAGGTAAATGTAAATAGGTAAATGTCTGCTAAAGACACTTAATTGTAACAAAATTATCAGTGGTTATTTTTTTCTGGTTGTTAGACCCACAAGCCCATCTGTCTCTTAAGAGTACTCTAATTCATGATTTTTCTTCCTGGACTCTACATTCCCAGGGGCAAGATTAAAGCATCCAATTCATCTTCTTAATAGGTGCTCATTACGTGTTGATTCACTCTCCAACAGGCAAATAAGAGAAAATCTGGTAAAATGTTTAAATTAACCATATGACTTGAAACACTATAACTCTACTGAGTAATGTATTTATAAAAATACTTAGGATTGGTCACACAACTGAACAATGAATCTATAAATTAGTAGAAATGTAAAAGTTTATTGTTAAATTCATACGTTATAGGAATGATCTGTCCAGAGTAAAAAAAAAAAAAAAAAAAATCCAATATTCATTTAAAATAGAAATATACAATATAAATTAGGCTACTACCCATCATATTTTTTTTGTGTGCTTATTATGAAAAATGTCCACTGTTGTTTCATGACATGGTCTTAAATCAAAATCACAATATCCAAGGGAAAAACGACTCTAAGAAGAGAAGAAAAGAATTTTTTTTAACAAAAAGGACCAAAGCCATTTTATTAAAATAAAAAGAGTGCTACACAGTCACTCATAAGACGATATCCTACCTGTGGTTTCTTAAAATAATCAAGTCCCCTTCCGATCTTAATCATCCATCCATTGTTGAACCTGTTGAAATTAGTATATAGTATTACATTCCAGACACTTAAGTCAGACAGTGACCAAAGCTATAATGTATTAAGTGTCAGCTAAGTTTCCCCCTAACAAATAAAATCACTTCTTCCAGTGGCAAGGGTTGAACCAAACCTGGGTTTACCTATGGACTGTGTCTACAGTGAAACAAAACATCCATTAGCTGATAAAGAGTTTAACAATTCAATTAAACTTTCCTCCTGAATTTCACCTTGCTGATAAAGCTTCCCTGTTCTGCTAACAAGTGGCTTCCAAGTGTACTCAGGCAGACTGTGGTGATGTTTCAGGGGTTCCCCTGCCTAGAGGTGGGGGACATAGGCAGGCGGAGCCCTGGCAGGCATGACACAACGTCCTGTCATGCCTACTAGAATATTTAAAAGACCATGAGAAGTAAAACCACATTAAATAAATATTAGTATCACTAGAAAAGGAAATTATCCCAATGCCATAACACTGTGTAGAGCTGAATGACAGAAAAGTACTTCCTCTTCTCACATGACACAGAACATGTAAATTTTATTCCATTAGGAAATAGGAAACTCACATACAGGACAAAATAAGCCAGATTTTTTTTTTTCTTCAAAAGTGAAAAGATATGAAAATTGAGATTTAAATCTTTAGTATTTAAATTGAATATTGTATGTAATTATATATAACTTATTATGAGAAATAAAAATAAGTATTTTTCAACTGCATAAAAATTAAAATATTACTATACACTAACCTAATTTCCCGGTCGTGTATCAAAGAAGAGTATTCTAATTCCAACTGCACTCCATGATTCCTGAGTGACTCTCTTATTTCTTCCAGGCCACTACTTTGCTGTTCTTTCCCACTGCCCTGTTAATAGGAAAAATACAATTTTTTGCCTCAGTTATTAATATTTTAAATTATTCCTAAGCTATGCAATGTGTATCATAGGTGAATTAAAATGGAAAGATTCTATACTAGTTTCACTGTCCATTATTGCAAACAAGCAACCGAAGAAGATGAAGTAGTTTAAGAGCAACTGTTTTTATCAAAATAATTGTTTTTTTCTCTAACGTGAACATAACACAACTCTGTCCTATCTCCTAAAATGTATTTTATTACATTAGCATTCTGTGGCTTGGCAAATCTGTAAATATTTTTTATAATTTCTAGAGATGCATGTTTTTTCATAGTAAATTTCTCAGCATGGCACAGGACTCGTTTACTAATAAATCCAGATATCTTTAGTTTTTCTGTAAAAGGAAGTGAAAATGAATAAACCTATATTCACTTAAAGAATAAATACAATGTATTTTAATGGTGCTGTTTCGTTATTCAGATGGGGCTTCCTTCTTCTCAAATTAATCCTAGAAATATGAATTCTTTAGAAGCATTCCTATTTAAATCAAAATCAAGAGGACAGAAATTGTCAATAATGCAGACAGTGTGATTGCCTCATAGAATATCCAAGAAACTGAGAAACTACTTGAACAAGAGAGTTTAGCAAAGTGGCCAAATACAAGATATGACATACTGAAATCAACAGCATTTTTCCCAAGGTGTTTTATGCCTGTTGTTAGAGAATAAGTTCATTCCCAGTGAAACAGCTCTAGCTGAAGCATGAGGTCCAGGTTTGCCTCGAACTATACCCTGCAACTGAGTAAAGTTCATTACGTTAAGAGAGAGTAAATGCCTTCAGATACCTACTTCATCCAGAGAGGTGAGGAGATGAATAGTTTTTACTTTACATTGTCCCTTAACCAGCATCTCACAAAATCGAAGGAAGTTATACAGCTGAAAGACATTAGGAGGGGTTATTACTAACTCGTACATTTAAAACAATAATGTTTCATCGTATGGGAGTACATTTCACCTACCTGATGAGTGTGTCTAATGTAAGGATCTTCTATCCAAACTTCCGTAACTGTTTCATTCAGGTATTCTTGAAAAAGTGACTCATAACTGAAACCTGTTGCGTTCTCTTCTATTTTAATTTGCTTGTGATATTTTCCAGCTATAAAACACAAGCTTCAATAATAAAACCAGGGACTACTTCCTTTCTTTTTATACATACTATATTTACATGCAGTAATAAATCAGCATCAGATACAAGTTAATTTTTTTTTAACTCGTGCACTCAGCAAACATTTTCAAATGCCTACTCCATGCCAGGCACATTGCAAGATGCTACACATACAAAGGTAAATAAGGCAAAGCATTCCATGTGGGACTTTTTTGCCTTCATGGAAGCCGGGCAAGTGGGAAAGTCCAGAGATTTCTTGGAACCGGTTCTTGAACTAAATCCTATAGACCAGGCAGTTTATTCAAGAGGGAACCATATGTATAAAGATATCTAATATTCCTGTCACCATGAGAAGAACCACAAGCTATGATTCAGTGGCCATCTGGTCCTTCTCTTCAGATTTAAGTCTTTTTATGTCTTGCAGCTGAATAGCTGAAGTATTAAATATATAAATGCAATATAATATGGAGTCTAGGAGTCTTTCTTAGAACTTGTAGAGACTGTGTTAAGCAGAAATTTATAGTACTTCTTAATAACCCAAGCCAAAGCCTAGAATGCCACAGTGTCAGCAGGGTAGTTCCATTGTTTTTGTTTATTCAAAATGGCTCATTATTGAATAAGTTATCGAAGACCTTTACGGTTTTTTAAAAATATGACCCTTAATGGTAGTTCCTAATTTATATGGTGGTTGCACTTTTAAACCTTGTTGGAAAACCAGTAGTTTGGATTCTGTTCCTAATATTTCCAGAGATAGAATGTTACCAACTGTGCATCGGTTTTCAAGCCAAGCTAGCCACACAGGTTAATTTAACCCACAGTATTCAAACCACAATGCTGATGGTACTATATTTCATCCAAGTTTTAGAGGGAAATTGCATTGTAGATTTCAACTGGGGGTGAAGGAAACAATTTTATTCCCACTCAACAGAGGACCTCAGTGGGGGTAGTCAGGGTGTGCGCTAGTACAGAACACCAGGAAGAGGTGGGGAGAGGGCTGGAGTAAAGAGCGGCTGAGGGCCGGGGGCACTGGGTTTTCTGAGGGCAGCAGTTCCACTGACTGTAGAAAGCAGCAGCCGTGCACTTCAGGTGGCAATGGCCATTGCCATTGTATGTTTGTAAACTGGAGCCTCATGAGTAGAGAACCAATTATAAATAGGGAACCATACCTCCTGCATCTCTAATCATTAGGAATACCTAACTCCTGAAATGTTTTGACTCACAACGAAAATCTCAAAGAAGTCCCAGGAGTTTCTTGAGCTACTTTAATATTTCGGTCATTTTATAAAGGGAAATACAAATAAAATACAGGATTTATATTCACTATTCCTCTGCAGTATTATTTAAACTGGAGTCTACACATAAGCTTCACGGGGATCTATGAACTCCTTAAAATGGCATGCAAAGTTCTGCAGTACGTCGAGCTGTCCTCAGATTCTCAGGAGGGTATCTGACCCCCACCTTCCCCCAACCAGGGAAGAAAAAGGTTAGGAACAGCTCGTGTACAGATGAATGGAAATGCAGAGTAGACCTGCAAGCTCCAAAGGGCACAGCCAGAAACACTGGGTGAAATGGGCTTTATCACAATAGCACGTACACACACTCTCCAAAACAGCCTCTTTACCTTCTTTTTCTTGATCCAAGTATTTCTTTATGTTTTCTGCTCTATCCATGTAGTCAGAAATTCTTTTTCTGAGATTAGACTTCCTTGTTACATCTTTGGTGCCTACAAATTTAAAAAATACACTTTCAACTTTCAAAACAGGCTTCCTATTTGGTACAAGCAGTATTTCCCATTGCCCAAGTTTTCCACGATTTCCTGTCCTTTGGCATGGTCTGTCTTGGTCCTAAAATGCACAAATAATAGGCCCAAATTTAGCTTGATCATGTAGGGCCTCCATTTTTTTCACTAAGCATTTGAAGCAGCTTTATTTAGGAGTGGGGACTCAGACACCGTGTCTCACTGCTGAGACTTCAAATCTGGTGAGGAAACAAAGGTGGCTTATTACGTGTCACTGAGTCTGAGCACTATTTTGTCCTAATTACCCGTAAGTTTGAAATCTAAGCATAATCAAAAGATAGCAGGGCTTCCCTGGTGGCGCAGTGGTTGAGAATCTGCCTGCTAATGCAGGGGACGCGGGTTCGAGCCCTGGTCTGGGAAGATCCCACATGCCGTGGAGCAACTAGGCCCGTGAGCCAGAACTACTGAGCCTGCGCGTCTGGAGCTTGTGCTCCGCAACAAGAGAGGCCACGACAGTGAGAGGCCCGCGCACCGCGATGAAGAGTGGCCCCCGCTTGCCGCAACTAGAGAAAGCCCTCGCACAGAAACGAAGACCCAACACAGCCAAAATTAAATAAATAAATAAATAAAAATAAAGGAATTCCTTTAAAAAAAAAAAAAGATAGCAAACAATATCTATCTTTCTTCCACAAAACCAGCTTCTATTCCAGACTTCCCCTTTATGGTTTATGCTGAATCATTTTCCCAGCCACCCCAAAAATGGAAGGTATTTTTTGAATATATGTTATCAATAAAGTCTTACTCCAAGCCCCACCCCCAATCAGTCACCAAATCAATTCCTGGCTCCTTCCTTCCTCCCTTTTAATATTGCTTTTATTTTCCATTATAATTTCATTTTTAAACTCTGAGTTTTAAAACATTTTGTTTTGAATTAACTATATATTTATGGAAAAGCTACAAAAATGGCACAGAATCCCTTCACCCAGATGCCCCTAGTATTAACATATCACACAACCATGGTACAATTATCAGAGTAAGTAACTTAACATTGACACGACACTATTAGCTCATATACAAACCTAAAGAAAGTTAGTGGAAAAGTTCGTTTTCTGGTCCAGAATCCCACATACCATGTAGTTGTAATGTCTCTTTAGCCTCCTACGATCTGTAACAGTTCCTTTAGTGTGTCTCTGCCTTTTATGACCTTGACATTTAGGAAGAGTACGTGGTCAGTTATTTTGTAGAATGTCTCTCATTTTGGGCTGTTGTGTTTTCTCATGGTTAGACAGACTGAGGTTATGCATTTTTTTAGCAAGAAAATCACAGAATTGTTGCGCCCTTCTCAGTGGGTACACGATGTTGATGTGTCTTATTCCTGGTGACGCTGACTTTGATCACTTGGTTAAGGTGGAGTTCACAGATTTCTCCACTGGAAAAATCACTATTTTCTCTTTTGTATGGAATCGCTACCTTGTGGGAAGATATCCTGTCTCTCTCCACTCTTCATCCGCTAATTTTAGCATCCGTTGATGGTCTTTGCCTGCAACAATTATTACTGCAGTGTTTGCCAAATGGTGATTTTCTATTTCCATCATTCCTCTTTAATTTATTAATTGGAATTCCACTGGAAGGAAGAGCTGTCTCTTCTCTCCCATCTACTTACTTATTCAACTATGGATTTATATCAATATGGACTCACGGATATATCTTTTATTCTAGGGGTTGTAATCCAATACTATCAATATTTTCTTGCTCATATTTTATCAGTGTTGGCTTTAAGAGTTCCATCATGTTGGCTCCTTTGTCCTTTTGACATAACCCCTCATTTTTTGAGCACTTCCTTACTTTTTGGTGCAAAATGTTTCATTTTCCCTGCCCCAGCCCTGGAATCAACCATTTCTCCAAGGAGCCCTGGTTCCTTTTATTGGAGAATGGTATCAAGAAATCATATTCTGGGAGCTAACTGTGCTCACTGCTACTCAGGGAGTCTTATCACTACCTCTAGACCCTTTCCGTCAATGCAGGTAGAAAGTACGTGGAGGTTTACTAACACACACATACAACTCTATTTCTATGTCTGCCCATCTGTATCTATATTAAAAACCATGAATTCATGCTGATAACTTTGATCCCACAGGGTTCATTCTAGCCTTCCTCCTTTCCTTACCTGTACCTTCTTTTATTATCCACAATATATTTACTGGCTTGTTCAAGCCTAGTATAGACATAAAATAGTTTCAGAATTCCTAACCCATACCGTTGTGAGAAAATAATTTACCAATTAAAATAATACAATGTTTGTACACTGTTCACTTTGTCTTTAACTTTACAGAATACAGCCAAAATACTATTTTCCAAAGATGCTTAGGTTACCTATTTCTTTCATTCTCCCTTATGTATAACAACTGAATAACTTAGAGAAGTTATTCACTCCCTCCTCATCCTGCTACCCCACTCCCATTTCCCCCTTCTTTCCACCTCTTTCCCACCCACCGCATATGAAGTAATTAATTTCATTAGTTTCTGGTTTTATCCTTCCTGTGTTTCTTTTGAACAAATGAGTAGACACATGAAAATCTTCTTATATCTTTGTTTTTACATGCAGGTTACCATACTATAGCTACTCTTTGTCCTTTGCAGTTTTCACTAAACAATATATCCTGGGAATCACTCCGTATCACTTCACAAAGATCTTGCTCAACCCTCTTTACAGCAGTATAGTACTCCACTGTTTGGCTGTACCATGGTTTATGCAACACTCTCCTACCCAGGGCATTTAAGTTGTTTCCAACACTTTGTTGATATCCACATAATTACTAAAATCTTTCCCTTTCAAGTTTTTCTACTGCCAAAATTAATATCATTTAGACCCCTACTTTCTCATGCCTATACTACAGTAGCATAAGAAAATCCTGATATACCCATATGTCATCCATAAATCTCTTGTGGGGAATCCTGTTTTTTTGTCCTAAGGTGATATGAGAACTCATACTCTTCCAGTACGTTGATATATGTTCCTCTAAACTCAAAAACTTTGAACTTTTTGTCAGGATTCAGCATTTTACAGACTCTTTACAAAGAGGCAGTATGAAAAGTGGTTAACAGTAAAGCATCTGGAGTCAGGCTGTTCTAGTTCAAAACTTGCTTTGTCACTTTTGGCTATGTGACCTTGGCCAGTTATTCAACCTCTCTGCATGTTCATCTGTAGCACAGAGAGAGTAACAGTACCTTAGAGAGTTGTGGAGATGATTAATTATGAAAGAGACTTGCATGTAGGAAATACTCAATAAATGTTGTCAATATGATTATCATCTACATAATTTTTTCCATACACCTCCCCCTCAGCTTCCTTTAGAACATTTTATCTAACATCTCTTTTCTTAAGCTCTACTGTTACTTTGCTCCTGCCTATAAATATACTCTATTTTCCCTGTCCTCTACAAATATAGTACTCCTTTCTTAATCATCATCCTTGATCAGAGTTTGACACTATAGACCCATTCTTCAAACATGCCTTGGTTTTCCAGGCTTGAAATCATACAGCCATCTTCAATTCCCATTCCAACAGCTAATCATGTGCCGGTGCCAGTCATTCAATGCCCAAACTGTCCCCTCCCTTTCCTAATACTGGTGTCGCCCTCCTGGTTCATTCAGGCCCTTATCACCTCTCATCTTGACTTCTGCAGGAGCTCCTTGATTGGTCTGCTTGACTTCAGTCTCTTCAGGTTAATGTCTCTCCTACGCTCTTGCCATATTCACTCGTTTATTCAAGAAATATTCACTGAGAACTTACCACATGCCAGGCATTGTTCTAAGCACTGGAGACATAGCAGTTAATAAAACAAACACAGTCCTCCCCTATCATTCAAATGAGAGGAAAGACAACAATAAAAATAAATTGGTAGGACTTCCCTGGTGGCGCAGTGGTTAAGAATCCGCCTGCCATGCAGGGGACATGGGTTCAATACCTGGCCCGGGAAGATCCCACATGCCACGGAGCAACTAAGCCCATGCGGCACAACTACCGAGCCTGCGCTCTAGAGCCCGCGAGTCACAACTACTGATCCCGCGAGCCACAACTACTGAAGCCCACGTGCCTAGAGCCCGTGCTCCACAACAAGAGAAGCCACCACAATGAGAAGCCCACGCGCTGTAACAAAGAGTAGCCCATTCATCGCAACTAGAGAAAGCCCACGCGCAGTAACAAAGACCCAACGCAGCCAAATAAATAAATAAATAAATAAGCAATGGGAAATTCACAATAGTCAAAAGGTAGAAGCAATCTAAGTGTTCACTGACAGATGAATGGATTTTAAATAAATAAATAAATAAATTGGTAAAACACGTATGTTAGATTGTGGTAAGTGCTATTAAATAAAATAAAGCAAGGAAGAAGGATAAGGGAGTCCCGCGACGGCGGTTGTAATTTTACACTGGGGGTCAGAGAATGGCCTCACAAATAAGGTGATATTTGTGTAAAGACCTGGAAGAGGAGCGGGAGTAGGTCATGCAAATATTTGGGAGAAAAGCATATTCCTAAGAGAGCCGAGCCCTGAAATGCAACTTTAATTACGTCACTCCTTTGTAAAAACTTTAAATGGTTTCTCCTTGTCAATGGAATGAGTTAAAATCTCCCGGCAGTCAAGGCCATCCGCAGCGTGCTCCAAGCCCCAGTCTACCCTTAATCTTTACTTCTCACTCTTTCTCTACAGACCTATGCCAAAGCGAACTGAACCACTTATTTGGTAAAACAGCACAGACAGAATTGGAACACTTTCAGCTGAATTTCTGGAATTCTACTCATCCCTCCAAAACCCCTATCAAAAGCCACCCACCTTTCCATCCCCCAATGACTGTTAACTGTTTAAATCCGCATTGCACTTGTCCATAGGGCTCCTGGCACTTCTTCCCTGCATTAGAGTTATTTGCATTTACATCTTAACCGGCAAGATCACGTCACTGTCTCTGTAAGCCCCACAGGATCAGGGGAGCACACGGGAGCAGAACTCCTGTGATACTGCTGCTTCAGAGTCGGACAATGTACACCATCTCTCTTTCTGAGAGTCAGTATAGTACAGTCTTTAAAGCCTTGGGTTTCAACTGTGACTCTACCAATTGTGGCAGAACTGGAAAGCGAACTTTATTTTTTATGCTGTAAAATGAGGATAACATCACCTCCTACTTCATAAGGCAATTGTAAGAATGAATTGAGATCATGCTTTTAACGTGCTCTGCGCACTGCCTGGCACTCAGCACTTACAAATGATGTTACTCTCATTATCATCACCATCATCACCGTCATCATCATCATATGGTCCCTGCCCAAGGTAGAGTTTTACCATTCTGAGAAAAGTGCTGAACATTGAAAAGCAGCCTCTACTATCTCAAAGCTTCTGAAACAAATCGGAAACACTCAGGCTAAAAAGCACAGAGGGGAGATCTGAGGCCAGACTAAGAGCCCCAGGGGCTGGGGAGCAGGGGCCGGTCTTAAGTCAATTTAATACATAATTACTAGGTGTTTACTACCTGCCAGGGATTGTACTGGGTGTTAAGGGTTATCTGTGTACCTCTCAGCATTGAATAACCATGTAACAGAAAGTCTTAACTGTCTCCTCTCACAGTCCTATACATTTCTCACACCGAATTTCAGTATACCCATTTCTCATTATAAAAAAATCGTTCTTTAAAACTTTTAATGAAGGGACTTCCCTGGCGGTCCAGTGGTTAAGACTCCGCGCTTCCAATACAGGGAGCGCGGGTTCGATCCCTGGTCCGGGAACTAAGATCCCACATGCTGCGGGTCACGGCCAAAAAAGAAAAATTTTTTTTTAATGAAAATGTTTAATGAGAAAAGTAAGGAAAAGGGTGTAATGAACACCCTTATTACCCACCACCTAGAGTTAAAAATTGTTAGCATTCTGCCATATTTGCTTCAACGTTCTTTTAAAGTAAAATCAGATTCAGACATCATGACAATTCTTCCCCAAACAATTCTTCAGGCTTTATCTCTAAAATTAAGAACAGATTTCGAAAAATACCATACTGCCTAACAAAGTTAATTTTAATGCTACCCAATCCATATTCAACCTTTCCAACTTGATCCCACAATGTCTTTTACAGTTCATTCAAACCCAAGTCCTTTCAAGGCTTATCTATTACATTTGGTTATGTCTCTTAAAATTCTAGGATAGTAACCCCTCTTTTATTGACGACATCAATCTACTAAAGATATAAAAGAAATCAGTCCACCTGTCCTGTCGACTACCCTACGTTCTGTATTTTAAGGCTTTCTCGCTGTGCACAGTAAGCGTTTTAACTTTCACTCCCGCCCAGACACAGCAGATTGCAGCTCCTTTTCCTCTAATCCTCCCTCCGCGGCTCACTGCTCACCTTTCAGAACCTGCAGGAGCAGATCAATCCCCTCCTGGTAACACACCAGAGCCTGCGGGTACCGGGACTCTGACTCTAGTTCCAACGCCCGCTTTATCACAGTGACTGCAGCTGTGCTTCCAGAGTCCTGGCCCAGGAGTGACCCCGCCATAGTGCCAGAAACTCACTTCCGCCCCAACCTCCCCCCAGGCTGGCGGGTATGCAGCGCTCCCGGGAGCGGTCACGTGGCTCCAATGCGCCTGCGCTCTCTTTTTATGGTGCCTGAATGGGAGGGGCTCGGCCGGAACTAAAATGCCAGGGTGTGTGCACTGTGACGGCCGGGTTTGAGTGTGGCACTCTGGGTCCTTTCTCTGCTCCGGTTCCCCCGAGTAGTGAGCTTCAGGCTGAAAGACATTTAGGAATTGCTGGTGAGTGGGGAATGAGTGGCCGAAAGTAGTGCATTTTTGCCAGGAGTACATATCTGGGAACCCTATGCAGATGCGAATTGATTTTCTCCATTCGATTCTGTGTTTACGGGTCACAGTAACCTGAATGGGCCTACGTCCAGGTACTGTCCCTTGGGCTCCCGAAAAGCCACTGGCCGGCTGGATCCCATTTCCCAGTTTGTGGAATCCCGGGACGCGGCATGTGGAGCCCCGCCTCCTGGAGCTCGAGGGCAGAGCAGCCTCGGCTGGGCAGTCTGGCGGGAAAGGGAAGTCAAGTATGTTTTAGCATTTTGTGTGCTTCTGCTTTATGCATAACTTCGGCTTTCCACTGGGGTCAGCCTAACTTGAATTGTTGATGGAGATACAAAATTGCCTAATTTAAAAATTGCCGCATTTTAGAACGTAAATCCTCTGAAGTTGGCAGTTAAAATATTTACCGTTTTACTAAAAGCCGTGATTTTGCAACCGCGTTTTGATCGCCACCTACCCAGAGCTGCTTGTTCCGCAGTTTTTTGTTTAGTTTTGTTTATTCCAAGAGGCACTTTGGACGCCTGCCTAGAAGGCATTAGGAGTTCAAAGAGACATTTCTTGCCTTCAGAGATGTCGATTTATTGAAAGGGAAATCCTATGTTCTGCATTTTCAGTAGTGCTCCCCCCCCACCATTTACCATTATGTCTCTTTAGAAAAGGAATTAGTTATTTTTAAAGAACAGTTACACGCATGGTCATTGTAAAAGAGCAACAACAAACCTATCAGACATTACGGGGGTGTGGGACGTCGGGGAGGGGCGGAAATAGCCCTGGTAGCCAACCCTCCTCTCCCTGGGTATGCTAACGTTTCTCTGATAGCCTTCCAGAGTTTTTCTCTGTTTACACACACATTCACAGACACCTTTTTTTTTTTTTTAATTAATGGAAATGGGATCATACTTCTCATATGGTGCATTTATTTTCCTGCTTTTGTGTCTTTGCAAGAGAAACTTAATTGTACGGTGAAAGACAGTATAATTGCTTCAAGGTCCAAGAGTTATGTGCCTAATTATTAAGAACAACCTTTATTGAAACTTACAACTTTTGACTGTCACACATTCTGGAGTATGTAAATGACACTTCATTGATTCAGCAAAAATTAAATGAGTGGCTGCTACATGGCAGTGCTGCTTTAGGTAGATGCTTGGGATACATCTGTGAATAGACAGAGCAAGCCTAAAACAAAAGAAAATTTTAAAATCTTTGTGCTTGTGGAACCAACATGCTGTTGGGTGGGAACAGACAATAAACCACAAACCTAACAAAAAATTAAATTATGTTAGAAGATGTTAAATGCTATGGAAAGAAAATCAAGGAGAGTAAGAGAGATTGGGAGTGCTGACAATTGTAGTGTGCGTCAAAATGTTAAATAATGGAATCAGGGTAGAACTCATTGAGAAGATGAGATTTAGGCCAGAAATTGAAGGACGTAAGGGAGTTAACTATGTGGATATCAGGGGCATTCCAGGAGAGGGAACAGCCAGTCAAGGGAGTATGCCTGCCTGGCAAGCTCCAGGACCTGCAACGGGGCCAGTGTGTGTAGCAATTGAGCAAGAGTATGGAGGTGAAGTCCTCAAGGCGGGGCTTTAGGACTGGCTGTCGCTCTGATTGAAATGGAGAGGCATTGGAGCTTTTTAGTCTTGTAATAAATAAACTTTTAATTTTGGAGTAACTAGATTTATGGAAACGTTATGAAAATAGTATGGAGTTCCTACATACCCCCACACCAGTTTCCCCTTTTACTAACATCTTACATTAGTATGGTACATTCGTTATAATTGATGACCCAGTATTGATACATTATCAACTAAAGGTCATACTTCATTCAGATTTTCTTAGTTTTTACCTGATGTCCTTTTACTGTTCCAGAATCCCATCCAAGATACCACATTATGTTTAGTTGTCAAATGCTCCTCTTGACTATGACAGTTTGACTATGACTTGCCTTGGTTTTGATGACCTTGACAGTTTCAAGGCAGTCAGGTATTTGAGGAGGTAGTGGTCAAGTATTTTGTACAATGTCCTTCAATTGGAGTTTGTCTGATATTTTTCTGTTAGAGAAGTGTTAGGGGTTTTTGGAAGGAAGACATAGAGGTGAAGTGCCATTCTCATTCCATCATATCAAGGATACATGCTATCAACTTTACCTTTATCACAATTGATGTTAATCTTGATCACCTTGATGACGTAGTGCTTGTTAGTTTCCTCTAATGTAAAGGTATTTTCCCCCCTTTCTATACTATACTCTGGTAGCAAGTGTTTAAGCGTAGCCCATGCCTCAGGGTTGATAGCTTTACTCCACCTCTTTGAGAGGGGAGTATCGACATAAATTATTTGAAATTCTTCTGTAAGGGAGATTTGTTTCTTCTCTCTCATTAATTAAGTTATTCATCTGTTTATATCAGTATGGACTCATGGTTAGTTTATGTTTTGGATTATAAGCCAATACTTTGTTAATTATTTTGTTGCTCATATTATTTCATCTGTAGCCACTGGGAGCTCTTTCAGTTGGCTTCTGGTCCCTTTGACATACCCCCATCATTTTGATTTTTTGAGTAGTTCCTTTCTAGCACTAGGTGCTCCAGACTCAGCATTATATATTCCCTGCTACAGCCCTATAATTAGCCATTTCTCCAAGGAGTCCTGGTTCTTTTTTTTAGAGAATGCTATTAGAAACTAAGATCTGGGCACTGGGCATGCTCATCGCTACTGGGATGCCATTGCCTTTAGGTCCTCTCAGCTAACAGAGCTAACCCATGTGTGTATATGTATCTATAATTATTTCTATATCCATCATGTCTATATTAAGCTAAACATGAGTTCCAACACTAATCCTCTGTCATTGGATCACATGCATCATTGTAACCTTCCTCTCTGGCTTGTGTGTAACCTCCTACTCTGATAATGAGAAACCTGGCTCATTGGAAGGTTTTGAGCAGAGGAGTTGACATTATCTGATTTCGGACTTAATGAGATGATTGCTGCTGTGGAGAAAAGACCTTGGGGAAGTTAGAATAGAAGCAGGAAGGCCAGTTAGGAGGCTCCTGTTGAAATCTAAATGATAAGAGAAAGATTTAACAAAGAGTGAAGCTAAATAAGTTGGGTTAGTACCTAACGCTTGACTTGGGAGGAATGAGTATGGTAGAGAAAATAATTTAGCATTGTCTATTTGATTGGAGGGACGGAGGATTAAGCATCTCTTCTAAAGAAGCCTTGATACAAAGGATCTAAACAACCAGCCAAGCAGACTGGATGATTTGAACTAGAAATTGCTCTGCTGTATTGTAATGTTTGAGGTCTGAAGTCCGAATGGCAGTATGAAATTCTGATGTACTTCTGAATTCTGAGTTGAGTGGACCATGGATCTAACCCGTTAACTGATTCAGACATTCATCAACAAACACTGGGTGCCTACTGTCCATCAGATGGTGTGCCAGATGCTAAGAGCAGAAGATGAACAAGACAAAATTCTTGCTTTCAGGGCACTAAGGATATAGTAGTTAACTCTTCGAAAACTGATATGTAATTAGTTTTGAGAGACTGGTTCGGTTGCTGAGACTTTTTCTGAAGTCAGGCCCTTCTAATGGGACATCTTGCATTGATTCCAGTAGCTTCATTGCTTTGTCCACACCACAGGAAAGACCTGCAGAGCTTGCGTGAGCCAGAATCTGGTGAACACTGAAATACAACACTTGCCCTATTTTGGCATGTTAGGGTATTCTTATTATAGCTTTGTAATAATTTAATGATAGTATAATAGTAAAAACTACCATTTATTGAGGGCTTCTATGTGCCAAGTACTGTTTTAGGTGTTTTCAGAGTAATTCATTTGCAAGATAGGTATTGTTTTCTTTCTGTTCTTTGGGGGAAAAATTGAAACATACAAATTTAGTAACCTATCCAAAATATACATGTAGTTCATGAACTTAATCTTTCTGCATTCAGTTTAAGTCAGCATAGTAGGCTATAATTGTTTTGTGTCTAAATAAATATGACTTTTAGTTTATAAATGCCATGCATGTTCGTTAAGAATAGTTTAAAAATATAAATAAGCAAAAAAGAACATTCTGCTTTATTTAACAGAAGGGTGTTATGATTTAGTGAAAATGTGCTGGACTAGGTATTAGGAGGTTTGGGTTCCAGACCATATACTCTCTTGAAAGCTGGATGCCCTTCGGTAAATGATTGAACTCTCTGGGATTCATTTTCCTCATAAATAAAGTAAGAGGGTTGTCAGTTCTAATTAGGAGTTTGGATTTCTTCAGTCCCTTCCAGCTCTTTAATTTTTTTTTTTTTTTGATCCTATAACAAAGCATTCTTTATATCTGCCCTCGCTGTTGAAGATTTTTTAAATGATAGTAACCTCCATTGCCTAGTTTTGTTGAATCAGCCTAGGGTGTAATTTAACTCTTTGGTGAAAATGGGATATGGTTAATGTATAATTACTTCCTATGGTTTTCTTGAACTCTCAGTGAAACATCTATTATAACTTCATTCTTGTCCTTAGTGTATTAAAACAATCAAGATTTTGCTGTTAAACTTCATCCAGTTTTTCAGTTTGAGCTATCCATTTCTAAGACATACCTGACCCACAGATCTGTTTTCTACTTCTCACAGCCCCTAAGGAGAACAGTCACCACACTCATGGCAGGGATTTTGCGCTCAATAGTTCAGAGGCCCCCAGGCAGACTACAAGTAAGTATTTCTTTTCAAGAATTATCTTTTTTTTTTCCTATTCCTTAAGAACTTTTTCTCTCTTTTCTAATTAACAAAACATACAGGCAAGTTAAAATTTTAAGTTTCTTTATATATATATATATATATATATATATATATTTTTTTTTTTTTTTTAATGTTGAGGGTTAATTTTTTTTGTGGTTTATCTGCTGTTTTATCCCTAAAGATCTGAAATCACAAAAGACCTTTTCCTGGAGAAAATGCTGGTAAAAAATGGCTAGTGTTGATTCCCCATGGCCCACCTTAATCTTTTGAAAGTTTTAGATTTTTTTTTTTCCTTCAGTTATGAAGAGTCCATTTTCAGTAATAGAAAATTAGAAAAATGTAGAAAAGCAGAAAGTAGAGAAACAATTTCCCAGAGACCATTAATGTTTGTACTTTCATATATTTCCTTCCAGTCTTTCTTCTAGAAATTTCGTTGTTGCAGCCTAATCTATTCATGAGGTCCAGAGTCTAGATAGGACCTGCTGCTGCCTTTAGATAATAATAATGCCAGGTGCTTTACACACTTACCTTAACCTCAGATTAATCCTGGGTGGTAAGTATTATTTCCTTTTTATAGCCGAGGAAACCGACCCTCTGAGAGGATAAGTATCTCATATGTCACAGCTGGTAAGTACAGAGCAGGATTAGAGGCCCAATGTTCCTGGTATGTCAAAGCCCACGTCTTTCACCAGTCTTCCCCTAACCCCCAATTCCCTCCTGCTTATTCTCCCATTGTTTATACCATCTCTGCAGTACAGGGAGGGCATGAAGGGAATGATTATTGCCCACCCAGAGGAGTTTCCTGGTATGAAGGATTAGCAGTGAATCCTTTTTCTTTGGCAGCCTGAGAGAAACATGACTGGAAGATTGTAGAAAGGGAACAAGAGACAGGAAACAGGAGTTGATGGCATTCTTGGGACTAGAAAGAAAACTGGAAACTCATTTTGGCTTTCTTTTACACTGTATTGCTGAAGCTGAATTATCGTATGTTGTCTAGAGCACACTGACAAACTACAACCTACAAGCCAAATTCAGCCCACCACCTATTTTTGTAAAAGTTTTATTGGAATGTAGCCACACCGATTTGTTTACATATTGTCAAC